>NC_091317.1:15227109-15459609 GCF_038502225.1 Cherax quadricarinatus
ATGACAGGGTGGATAAGGGGGCAATGTGGCAGATGTATGGAATAGGAAGTAGGTTATCGAAAACAGTGAAAAGTTTTTACAAGGATAGTGAGGCTCGGATTGGAGCCTGTAGGAGAGTGGGGGGGGGGGGATTATTTCCCAGTAAAAGTAGGCCTTGGACAAGGATGTGTGATGTCACCATGGTTGTTCATTATATTTGTAGATGGGGTTGTAAGAGAAGTGAATGCTCAGGTGTTGGCAAGAGGTTTGGGGTTAAAAGATAAAGAATCTAACACAAAGTGGGAGTTGTCACGGTTACTCTTTTCTGATTACACTGTGCTTTTGGGAGATTTTGAAAAGTTGGAGGCTGATGGATGAGTTTAGTAGGGTATGTAAAAGAAGAAAATTAAAAGTGAATATAGGAAAGAGTAAGGTGACGAGGATAAAAAAATTAGGTAATGAAAGATTGGATATCAGGTTGGAGGGAGAGAGTATGGAGGAGGTGAATGTGTTCAGATATTTAGGAGTGGATGTGTCAGCAGATGGATCTATGAAAGATTAGGCGAATCATAGAATTGATGAGGGGGGAAAAAGGTGAATGGTGCACTGAGGAGTCTGGAGACAAAGAACTTTGTCCATGAAAGCAAAGAGGGGAATGTATGAGAGAATAGTTGTACCAACACTTATATGGGTGTGAAGCACGAGTGGTGAATGTTGCAACAAGAACGCTGGAGGTAGTGGAGATGTCGTGTCTGAGGGCAATGTGTGATGTGAATATAGTGCAGAGAATTCTTAGTTTGGAAATTAGGAGGATGTAAGGGATGACCAAAACTTTTGTCCAGAGGGCTGAGGAGGGATTGTTGAGGTGGTTCAGGCATGTAGAGAGGGTGGACAAAATAGAATGACTTAGTGTATAAATTTGTAGTGGAGGGAAGGCAGGGTAGAGGATGGCCTAGGGAAGGTGGAGGGACGGGGTAACGGTGGTTTTGTGTGTGAGGGGCTTGAGCTTCCAACAAGCATGCATGAACATGTTAGATAGGAGTGAATGGAGGCAAATGGTTTTTAGGACTTGACGTGCTGTTGGAGTGTGTAGGGTAATGTTTATGAAGGGATTCAAGGAAACTGGCAGGGAAGACTTGAGTCCTGGAGATGGGAAATACAGTGACTGCACTCTGAAGGAGGGGTGTTAATGTTGCAGTTTTATAACTGTGGTGTAAGTGATCCTCTGGAAGACAGTGATCTAGTGATTGATGGTGAAAGTTTTTCTTTTTCAGGCCACCCCACCTTGGTGGGAAATGGCTGATGTGTTAATAAAAAAAAATTAAAAAATCTTTTTTTTATTATTCAGTGACCACGAGGGAGGAAACGTTTCTGCACATGCTACTCACCTTGTGGGATCTGCTCTATCTGACCCATACCTCTCATTTGCTGCTGGCATGAATGGCCTTGCTGGACCTCTTCATGGTTTGGCAAACCAAGAGGTAATGTTTAGGGTTTATTTTGCAGTCTTCTTTATAAATTTAGATGTGAGGTGTTGCACAACGGAAAAGAATAAATGCCACCACAGCCAAAGTCCAGATTAGTGAAGGAATAGATTCTTTAATTATAGGTCTGGGAATGTGTAGATATTGTCTTCATCTGTAAGTCATGCTTGGAGCCTCAAAACAAAGTTTGGTAAATTAAGCTTCATAGCTTTGATTTTTCTCCATGCCTGCATTTCTCTCCATTGTTTGGATTTCTTGTTTTCTGCCATGCAATGCCTCTTATACTTAAATACACAAGGATATTTAATTGATACAATATTCTAATATTGAACTTGTACTTAGACTGGGTACAGCTGTTTTGATTATTAGGTAGCCCTTGAAGGTGCATAATAAAATATTTGTTTTTCTCTTGTAGGTTCTTATGTGGCTCACGAAGCTGCGTGCTGAGATTGGAGATGATATAACTGAAGAGCAACTGAAAGAGTTTATCTGGAAGACTCTAAAATCTGGTCAAGTTGTTCCAGGCTATGGTCATGCAGTTTTGCGTAAAACTGACCCTCGTTATACATGTCAACGAGAGTTTGCTCTAAAACATCTTCCTGATGACAAGTTGTTTAAGGTAAGTCTTTATTTATTTTTTAAGTCGGCCGTCTCCCACCGAGGCAGGGTGACCCACAAAGGAAGAAAATCCTAACTGATTTCCCTGAATCCCATCACTAAATATTACCCTGCTCACACTCCAACAGCTCGTCAGGTCCCAAATACCATTTGTCTCCATTCACTATCTAACACGCTCATGCATGATTGCTGGAAGTCCAAGCCCCTCGCCCACATAACCACCACTGCTCCCTCCCTCCCAACATTTTCGAGGACGACCCCTACCCCACCTTCCTTCCCCTACAGATTTGTACAGTCTCCATGTCATTCTACTTGGATCCATTCTCTCTAAATGACCAAACCACCTCAATAACCCCTCTTCAGCCCTCTGACTAATACTTTTATTAGCTCCACACCTTCTCCTAATTTCCACACTCCAGATTTTCTGCATAATATTTACACCACACATTGCCCTTAGACAGGACATCTCCACCGCCTCCTCACTGCAGCATTTACAACCCAAGCCACTATACTTTCATACATTCCCTTCTTTGCCTCCATAGATTGTTTTTTGTCTCCACATACACCTCAATGCACCACTCGTCTTTTTTCCTTCATCAATTCATTGGTTAACCTCATCCTTCATACATCCATCCGCTGACATGTCAGCTCCCAAATATCTGAAAACATTCACTTCTTCCATACTCCTCTCAAATTTGATATCCAATTTTTCTTTAAAGTCATTTGATACCCTCTTCACCTTACTCTTTTCTATGTTCACTTTCAACTTTCTACCTTTACACACACAACCAAACTCGTCCACTAACCTTTGCAACTTTTGTTTAGAATCTCCCATAAGCACAGTATCATCAGCAGAAAGTACAGTGGAACCTCAAAAATCGAACTGCTCCCAACACGACCAATTATGTAGGTGTATTTTTGTAAGTGCTTTTATAAGTGTATTTTTGAGGGTCTGAAATGGACTAATCTAATTTACATTATTCCTGATGGGAATAAATTCATTTGGTAAAGGCACTCGAACAGCCGTCTGGACCGAAGAAAGTTCGATATTTGAGGTTCCACTGTAACTGTCAATTCCCATTTTGTATTTGATTCCCCATAATTTAATCCCACCCCTCTCCTCAACACCCTAGCATTTACTTCTTTTACAACCCCATCTATAAATATATTAAACAACCATGGTGACATTACACATCCCTGTCTAAGACCCACCTTTACAGCGAAGTAGTCTCCCCCTCTTCTATACACCCTAACCTGAGCTTCACTTTTTTTAACCTTTAAACTGTCCAAACAAATTTACGTTTGCATGTGTAGTACTCCAAAAGTAGATCTACGTTTTTTTACATATTTTCAAATAAAACAAAAAAAAAGTAGATCAAAGTTTTTTTTACACGTTTTCAAATGTAAAAAAAAAAAAAAAAAATCTACATTTTTTGCATACTTTCAAATATTGAAAAAACATAGATCTATGTTTGGACAGTTTAAGGGTTAACAAGTCGGCCGCCTCCCACCGAGGCAGGGTGACCCAAAAAGAAAATACTTTCGTCGTCATTCAACTCTTTCACCTCACTCACACATAATCACTGTTTTTGCAGAGGTGCTCAGAACACAACAGCTTAGAAGCATATAAGTATAAAAATACACAACATATCCCTCCAAACTGTCAATATCCCGAACCCCTCCTTTAGAGTGCAGGCATTGTACTTCCCATTTCCAGGACTCGAGTCCGGCTATATAAAAATAACCGGTTTCCCTGAATCCCTTCACTAAATATTACCCTGCTCACACTCCAACAGATCGTCAGGTTCCAAATACCATTCGTCTCCATTCACTCCTATTGAACACGCTCACGCACGCCTGCTGGAAGTCCAAGCCCCTCACCCACAAAACCTCCCTTACCCCTTCCTTCCAACATTTTCGAGGATGACCCCCTACCCCACCTTCCTTCCCCCTACAGATTTAAATGCTCTCCATATCATTCTACTTTGATCCATTCTCTCTAAATGACCAAACCACTTCAACAACCCATCTTCAGCCCTCTGACTAATACTTTTATTAACTCCACACCTTCTCCTAATTTCCACACTCCGAATTTTCTGCATAATATTTACACCACACATTACCCTTTAGACAGGACATCTCCACTGCCTCCTTGCTGCTGCATTCACAACCCAAGCTTCACACCCATATAAGAGTGTTGGTACTACTATACTTTCATACATCCTCTTTTTTGTCTCCATAGATAATGTTTTTTTTTTTGTCTTCACATACACCTCAACGCACTACTCGCCTTTTTTCCCTCATCAATTCACCATCCTCATAAAAACTCTTTACAGCATTTAGTAACTTACTACCTATTCCATATACTTGCAACATCTGCCACATTGCTCCCCTATCCACTCTTGTATGCCTTTTCTAAATCCTTAAATGCAATGAAAACTTCCCTTCCTTTATCTAAATACTGTTCATACATGCTTCAATGTAAACACTTGATCTGCACATCCCCTACCCATTCTAAATCCTCCTTGCTCATCTGCAATCCTACATTCTGTCTTGCCTCTAATTCTTTCAATAATAACCCTACCATACATTTTTCCTGGTATACTTGGTAAACTTTTTTTATTTATATTTAAAAAATCTTAGTGAGTGCTGTTTAGGAATATTACAGTGGGTAAGGATATTTTTGTAAACTAAATTTACATGAAAATCATTTGAAGTAGAACACTGCAACAATCATGAATTAATGTCTTAGTGTGGTATATCTGCATTTAAAGAATACATTGCATATAATACGATGACACTAGAAATGGCCAGCATATCATAGGTATTACATATTACCCCATATAAGTTACCATTAACTCATAATAAATAAGTTACCATTTACTGTGTGTCTGTGATTAAGTAAATAAATTGCTTAAATGTACAAATATATGTAGATTGCCACAAAATGTACCTTTAAAATCCCTTTGATAGGTAATGTAATTGCCTTTATTTTTCAGCTTGTTTCCAAGTTGTACAATGTTGTGCCCCCAATTCTTACTGAACTTGGCAAGGTAAAGAACCCTTGGCCAAATGTGGATGCTCATTCTGGAGTGCTGCTACAGTATTATGGAATGACAGAGATGAATTACTACACAGTGCTTTTCGGAGTCTCTCGAGCCTTGGGAGTATTGTCTTCACTGGTGTGGGATCGTGCACTTGGCCTCCCTATCGAAAGACCAAAGTCTATGAGCACAGAAGGATTGAAGAAATTAGTTGATGCCGCAGCTGCTCCGGGAGCTTAGTGTACTGTATACACTTGTCAGGACTTTCATTTTTACTTGCGTGCACTCTACATCTTTTTATAAAATTATTTCATGTGAATGAATTAGTTTTAGTAGAGCAGTGCAAAATCTGAAGATTCTGACTGAAGGCATTGGGTTAGTAAAGATGAACAAATGTACAGACATCTTGCACCATTTAAAACATAACTAGTAAAATTTATCAAACTTTCATGTATTTTGCCCACTTTTCCCAAAGTTTTTCAAAATTCACTTATAAATAAAATCTTTTCATGAACAGTGTAAAAAAAAAAACATTTTGGGAAAAGGCTTTATTTTTTTTTTTTTTTTTTCTCCAAAGAAGTGTTCTGTAAGAGGAAGGGAAAATGCTACTTAAAACTGACGTGCATAAGTAAAGTGTATTTAAAGGGTATTTTTACTAACGTGTAAATTTAGGAACAAACAGGTGACACAGCTTGTGAGCAAATGTCTTATTTAATTTTATTTATTATTTATTTTAGTTGATGTTTTGACACGAATTGTTTAGTTTCATATTTTGAATTCCAAGGTACATCAGTTCGTTTCACAATTCATATATATATATATTTTTTTTTTTTTTTTTTTTTTTGTGTGTGTGGCATCTGCTGCATCTTGTACCCAGTCTAAGGCTTCATACTGGGTGTTGGTCTGTAAATAGCTTACCTGTTATTAACAGAAACCAAACCTGATAAATAGACTTAAACAGCTTGTGCTCGATATGAAGCATTATGCAGGTTTTGTGCAGTAAGTTGTCACTGACTTTTTTTTTTTTTTTTGTTTGGGGAGGGGACTGCATCTTTGTGTTAATATTAGATGTAAATACTGTACATGTATATTATGGTAGGTGTGACAGAACTACCTGGTAATGTAAGGAGTACAAAAAATAAAAATGTTTTAGCAAACCTAAGTTTGTTTTAAATACCTGAAACTGTATGGAAAGTAAATGTACAGTAATCGAGTATCTTCAGAACTGGCATGCCTATTGTGGTTCATATTTCTTCCTCAAAGGCTTCAGTGTGATACTGAAACTTCTCTTAGTCAGCCTTGAATATTCAATACTTATGCTGATGGGCTGTGTAGGTGTGAATTATAAAGGAAAGGGTGGGGCTGTATGACCCCTTTTGAGTTTGGCATTTAACTTTTAACATATTAAGATGGGGGGGGGGGGGAGATTAAACTCTCATACCTCCCCAAACTTTCTATCTTTTCTCCCTTCAAAGGAGGTTCCTTGATGCTGGTGAAGGCTTTTGAATTAAGCCTGAATGCCTTCCATACCCAAAGTCTCTCTGACCTCAGTGGGTCGAGTGATCTCCCTATGAATAATTATGCCAAACTCGGCGCTGTCCAGCCCTTGTGGCTTAGCGCTTCTTTTTGATTATAATAATAATATGCCAAACTCAATGATCTAAAAGTTTACTCCAAAGGACCCTTCAGGAAGGTTCTTTACATCAGTGAGGGGCTCTTGATCAAAGAAATTGAACCTTCCCTCCCCCAACACCTTCACACCCGTTGGCAACAAGGTTGGTCCACTCTACGCGGTAACAAACTTCAGTCTATTAAACCAAGTATAGGTTACTGGCCGTCGTCTTGTCACCAGTGCCGAGGTTGGGAGACTACTCTCTCCCGTCTCCGCATTGGCCATACTCGTCTTACTCGTGGATATATCATGGAGAGGCGCCCTGCTCCTCTGAGAATTGTTAGGTTCCATTATTGGTCAGCCACATTCTGTTAGACTGCCCACTTGATCAACGAGCGCGCAGAATTTACCTCCAACGTTGTCTTCGCTCCGCTGCTCTCTCTTTACCTTCCCTTCTCGCTGATGGACCCACCTTTCATCCGGACACACTCATTGACTTTTTGACAACAACAGACTTCACAAACTCTTCATAAACTCTAATGATACCTTCAGCCCTTTCTACCTCGCTCTCTTGCTACCCTCTACCCTGCACTATCCCCTGCCCAGCTGCTTTCTGTAACCTACTGATCGCCCCTCCCCCCTTCTGTCACCCAATACCCTCACTTCCTTTCCTACCCTGCAGCGCTGTATAGCCTTTGTGGCTTAGCGCTTCTTTTTGATTATAATAATAATTCCCTCCCCCAAGTTGTACCGAACCTGACCTCTTCAAGGGGGGGGGGCTCCTTGGCACTACAAAGAGGCTCTTGGTCTGAGGAATTGGACCTTTTGGTCTCCTTCCTCAGACCAAACCTAATTACCGCCCAGTACCCCCTTCCTTGCTCCATCCTCCTTTTTCCCTTTCCTCCCCCCCTCCCAACCCTCCCTTTTCCCCATCCCATTTGTAGCCTCTGGGGTCCTCCCTTCTGGCATTACAATTTCCAGGTATGGGGAAGTGTGCCAGGGTTTACCCCGCTCCGTGGGGTTCCTTAGGAGTGGTGTAGTTTGCAGTGGAATCTGGATCATCTGGAGGTGCCCTGTTTAGCGCTTCTTTTTGATAATAATAATAATGGAGGCTCCCTTCCTGGATTTCCAGGAGGTAGGGTGGGGTATACTGCAGGTGATGAGTGCATCTCCAGAGACTGCCTGTCGGTTCTGGGAGGTGGCAGCCGAAGGAGGTATGCTTTGTGGTGGGTATCCAACCACCCTCTCTTGTACGCCAAGGTGGGTCGGTGGATGTGAGGTTAATATCCCGGAGCGCTGGTTTACTGGCATGAAGGGTAGGGTATGGCACAGTTTCCACGCTGCATCTGCACTGCTGGCAGTGTCGAGGTCCTCTTGGATGAGGGGAGAAACTTACAGCCCTTTCATGCCTTCTAGTAACTGTCCCTCTTTTTTCCTTTTTTTTCCTTAAAATAATACGAAAAGTACCACCATTGTGGAGCCTTCATCCCGTAATCCCCCCCCTCCTACCAGGCCCCTTTTTGTTACCTCGCCCTGTTCTGATCCGGCTTCGTTATTGGACCATTCTCTAGACTTTTTCCATACCCCTGTACCTCCCGCTGGTGATGCTTTATCACCTGCTCCAGGTGCTGAGGCTCTGCCTGTTTCTTCAGTGCCTCTTCCCCTTGCACATCTTTAACGTGTGTACCCAGCTTCCCCAAATACGGTGCGACAGTTTTCGGATTGCCCACCTGCCTCAGGTTGGGCCGCTCAGTCCTACTCCTAAATGTTCCAGACCATTTGCTGACGATGGTCCTTTGATTTCTACTCATTCCATCCAGAAACAACCTGCATGACACCCACTTTCTTTATGCACCATGCTTACAAGTACACAATGGACCACATTCTTTTCCTTGCAACCAATGTCTCCAACTGATTATCTTTTAGACCACAGTATCAGTAAAGCTCTTTTACAACACGTTGGCCAAACTATAGGGCTGTATAGTCCTTGTGGCTTAGCGCTTCTTTTTGATTATAATAATAATAATGGCCAAACTATATCCTTTCACGTTCTTCAGAGCGATGTGCGCATTGTTACTGTTCAGAACTCGGGGCCAAGCTCATGATCTTTCCCATCTTACTACCATTGATAACGTTCCTATCACAGTTCACAAGCATGCTACTCTCAATTCTTGCAGTGGTACAGTGGTCTTACTGTGTACCATTGTACAGTGTGATTTTCTGTCTTGCAGTGGTAATATTTTAGAGCAATTAGCCCTTCAGGACCTTTCGATTCTCAAAGTGGATGCATATGTCCTGCTTGCTAGTGGGCGGAGGTGCTTTCCCAGTAACATCGCCCGTTTAACCTTTGCCTGTTGTGAACTCCTATCCTCCATTTACATTGCAGGACATCCAGCTAAATACTGCAGGTCTGTGGTAAAGTGCCCGGTCTGCGGTGCCGTGGATTATGTCAATGCATCGTGCAGTCTTCCCTCCACTTGTCTTAATTGCAATGAAGCTCTCCCTTTTTCCCGTCAGTGTCAGGTCTTTCTTAATGAACATGAAATCCATTGTCTTAAGGTGAGCAAAGGCCTTATGCTATGGCTGTCTCTCAGCTCCACCTTAAGGGGAATCTTCCCTATGTTCCTTGTTCTCAAATAGCTAGGAGACCTCCAACCTTGGTGGTCCCCCTGCCTACCAGCTCCTCCAGTGTCGTGTCTTCTTGGGTCACCCTCGTCTCTAATTCTTTTGCGGTTTTACCCTCTGAAACCCTCTTCCTACCTCTACTTCTTTATCTTCTCACCTGCTTGTCTCTCAATCTGTGAGGCCTCGCATGCATGCATCTTCATGCCTATCACCTGCAAAGTTGAACCTGTCTCCTAAGCCCAAGTCTCTTCACATTCCTCCGGTGCTTACAATTCCCCAACAGTTTAACTTTTTGGCCTCAGTGCCTAGTTCTCACCCACCTTCTCTCACTTGAAGGTGAAGGTTCACCCCCCTCGTGTGGTCCCCTCTTTTCCTGTTCTTCCCCAGTCCCCTTCCAGCCTCCTTCCTCTCCTGTTCCACCACAGGACTCTTCTGTCCCTGTGGGCACATCTCTCCAGGTTCATACTCTCCTCCCCTCTCAGAACTCTTTGGTTCCCTCCATAGTCACCCCGATCTCTACTTGCTCTACCTCACCCGTCTCTGAAGTCATGTTATCGGCGTCTTCCTTGTCTGCTGAGATACTTGGTGCTATCTCAAACTATACTGCAGAGACGAAACCCTCGATGGACACCGGTATGCCTCCTTCTGCTCATTATTATTTTTCACAACCCTCACAGCAATCTTTTCCTTCACAGCATTCCGATTCCTCCTTGCTTACATGTTTTCCGTTGCCTCCACATGTTGACTTCACTGACCCTACTAGCCTGTAGATTATATTGCTTCTCATTGTTGGCATACCTATCTTTGTGAATAATGACTTATTTACACTGGAATATTCGTGGCCTCAGGGGTAATCAGGGAGAGCTTAGGTGTCGCTCTCCCAGTTTTCCCCAGTATGTGTTGGTTACAAGAGCCTAAAGTTCATTCAGATATTATCCATCCCATGTTGGGCTATGTGCTGTTGCATTCTCTTTCCTGATGAATCTTTTAATGAGAGTGCACTTCTTGTGCACGTTGGTATACCGTTTCAACAGGTCTTTGTTCGTTCTCTGTAGCATTATACTGCAGCCCATGTTTATTTGCACAGGTGGTATACAGTTTGCTCTCTATATTTCTCTTCTTTCTATGCATTCTGCATCTCAGATGTTGCATTCTTGATATCTTCCTTGCCGCTGCCCAACTTGTTGTTAGGTGATTTTAATGTTCACCATCATCTTTGGGGAGGGTCTCACTGTGCTTCTCGTGGTGATCAGTTGGAGATTTCACACTTTACATCCTTTTCATGTTTTAAATACGGGTGCTCCTACCCATTTTGACTCTCACACTCAGTCTCTCTCTCTCTTGCACTGATCTATCTGCTTCTCATCAGTTGCACTTGATTACGTTTGGTCTGTTCTCCCGGATTTGCACGACAGTGATCACTTTCCTATTATTCGTAATTCTACTATGTATTCCCAACCATCGTAGCCCCCGTTGGCAATTTGGACGAGAAAATTGGGATTTATTTTCTCATCATACTGCTTTTTGTGGGGACCCTACTTCGTCCTCTATTGATGAGCTGGTGAACCAATTATCGACCTTAATTTTGACTGCAAAATCCTCAAATCTCAGGCAGGCATTCTCAGACATGCGTGCCTTGGTGGTCTCCTACATGTGCCTGTGCAGTACTTTTGAAGTCTGCTGCATGGGGCCATTATCGATATAATCGGACCTCAGATCGTCTTTTGGATTTTAAGCGGGAAAAGGCAGTCACTCACCGCATCATACACGATGCTTAATGCACTTGTTGCTAAGACTACATTTCTACCATTACCTCGACTTCCCCTATGTGTGCGGTTTGGAAGAAGGTACAGAAGCTGTGTGGCAAGTACACTCCGGACCCAGCTCCTGTTTTGAGGGTTGCTGGTGCTAGAATTGCGTAACCTCTCGAAGTTGCCATGGAAATCGGGAACTATCTTGTCCTTGTCTCCCAAGGGCTTCAACTCTGTCCTCCTTTCTCACTTCTAAGTCTACCAGGGAACAATCGCCCTTGGATTTCTCTTCTAATAGAATGGAGCTGTATAATGTAACTTTCACTCTTTTGGTGCTAGAGTCCATGCTTTCTACTTGCCGGTCATCGGCAGCTGGGCCTGGTGATATTCGTATTCGTATGCTATAGAATCTACATTCTACAGCCCTTACAGTTCTTTTGCGTCTTTTCAGTTTTGTTTGGGCATGAAGGGTTCTCCCTCAACAATGGAAATCTGCCATTGTACTACCGTTTCGCAAACGAGGCACTTCGGGACTTGATACCTCTCACTATTGTCCCATTGCTCTGACCGGTGTAGTCTGCAAGGTAATGGAACGATTGGTGAACAGACGTCTGATACTGTATTTGGAGACCCACAATAGTCTTTCTTGTCAATATGGCTTTTGCAAGGGCTGCTCTACTTAGGACCCCTTGCTCCACTTAGATATGTACCAAATGCCTTTGCTAATAAACGCTTCGTCCTAGCAGTCTTTTTTGATCATGAAACCACTTGAAGGTATAACATTTTAGCCCAAGCCCACTCCTTAGGCCTCCGCGGTAATCTATCGACCTTCCTTGTTGCTTTCTTATCCAAAAGAAATTTTTGTGTCCGTGTTGGTGCCTTGCTTTCCTCAGACTTTGTTCAGGCCGAGGGAGTCCCACAAGGTTGTGTCCTTAGCACTACCCTTTTTCTCTTGGTTATAAATGATCTACCTTCTGTTCTTCCATCGCACATTTGGTCATCACTTTATGTGGATGACTTCACTGTAGCTTACACAAGCGCTGACTGTTCGCCTGGTAGCGGCCTCCCTTCAGGTTGTGATTGACCATGTTTCCCATTGGGCCACTTCTCATGGATTTAAATTTTCTAGTGCAAAAGCCAATGCTTTTTGTGAAAACAATGATTCAATTATATTCCTGTCAACAATGGAGCTCATTCGCCGCTTGACCTGCGCAGAGTGCGGACGTGTGACTACTGCCCTCTGCTGGCCATTGGAGAAGACATATTTTCACAACATGGCGCAGTCTGTGAGAAGGCGTTTGCACACAGTGTGCATTGAATTATTGCGTGGTGCAATAACGCCTCAGTCTGCACAAGTGCTTTTACCGCAAATTATCCGTGACACCTATGGTGTTGCGGATCAAGAACTGTATGGTGTGGCACTAAATGGTGCCTATCGTATTTTCGTCAAGCTAAGTTCAGCTGGAGTGTATGAACGGCTGGTTGACAAGTACCAGGACAGGAGCGTGGATGTTAATTCAGCGATACGTGTTCGCCTAATCGACGTGTCGAAGCATTACACATGGGTGAAAATCCGAAATGTGCCATTTGAGGCGGACGAGAATGATCTGCGGTATGTTTTTGAACAGTATGGACCTGTACACCTGGCTATGGCTGGTAAATGGACGGATGGGGCGTATGCCGGCAAGCCGGATGGTACGTTCACGATCAAGATGGAGTTGAGGCATGCCATCCCGTCTTACGTCATACTGGACGCATTTAGGACACAGGTAATGGTGTACTACGCTGGGCAGCAGAAGACGTGTAGGTTATGTGGTGCATATGACCATATGGCGGCCCAGTGTGGGAGATGGCAGCGGAGAAAGGACCTAGGTAGTGAGAAGGTGAAAGAGCCAGAACCAGAGGTGGGTCATGCTGATGAGGCACCTGTACATAGAAGTGGCACTTCCTGGAGTGAGGAAGTGGAGCGTGAGCTGCCACTGGTGGGTACCAGCCCATCACTGTCACAGTTGGTGGGAAGTGAGGCATCTGCCATGGAGAATGGGAAGACTGTGCAGATTGGTGACGTGCGGGTAGAGGAAGGCCTACTGGTGAACGTGCAGGAAAAATCCTTTGAGAAGCAAGTTGCTGAGGATAACTTAAGCATGGTGAGGAGCAATGTTCAGATTGAAGATGAGCAACTTGGAAGATTGGCGAACATGGCAGATGACTCGCCAGGAGTGGTGGAAGTAATTGAGGTGACTGCTGAGATTCACAGGGAGGCATCCAGTGAGTTGGAAATGGATGCAGAGTGTGTCAACCGTAAGAGGGCGGCGACATATTCTGACTCTGATGATGTTTTGACCCCGGCACAGAGACCGGGGAAAAAGCCATGGGTTGATGTGGTGCGTGGGAGCACTAAAGGTACGCCTGATCAGGTGTTGGATAAGGGGAAGCCACCAGTGGGCAGTGGAGAGAAAAGTGGACGCAGCAGACACACTGAAAGCGTGTCAGTGAAAGGTGAAAAGGGGCAGAGGGTGAAATCACATAAGTAGGTTTCCGGTGCATGACAGTGAATATTAATGGATTGTGTGCGAGTGAGAAGCGTCTGTGGGTAAAGGGATTTTTAAGACGTTATGCTATAGACATTGTTTTTGTGCAGGAACATAATTTCAAGTTGGGAAAGGAATTGGAGGTGGATGGGTACAGAGTGTTTGTGAAGTATTCGGAGCGAATGAAGGGGGGGGTGGGAATCCTGATCCGAGAGACGAGCCCGTTTGTTGTTCTTAGGAGTGAAGGGGGAGGGGGGTCGTGTGTTAAGAATAGATGGGTGGTGGAGAGGTGAGCGGATGGCAGTCATTTGTGTGTATGTGCCGGCTGAGAATGATGTAAGGGTAAAGAATGAATTTGTGAATAACGTATTGGTATATTATTTGCGGTCATTACCGTCTGTGACAATAGTTGGTGGCGACTGGAACTGTGTGGTGCGCAGGAAGGATGTGGAACCGAGAGGGGCAGGGTGTTTTTTGGCAGGTTTAGGGGATCTATTGAGAGGTGTGGGATTGAGGGATATAGTTGATGGAGGGGATTGCGAGATAGAGCACACTTTTCATAGAAAGGGATATGCTGCACGATTAGATAGGTTGTATGTGACAAGGGGAGTGAGGGTGACGCGGGTGCAGACGGTGAATGTCGTTTATTCAGATCATAGGGCGGTTTATGCTGATTTAAATTGGGACGGTTTGCCTAAGAGATATTTGGGGTACTGGAAGCTGAATGTACGACTACTGGGTGAGGGGGTGGAGGGAGGGGATTTTGAAAGTTTGTGGGAGGACTTATGGGGTGGGGGTAAGAGTGCAAGCGATTTATTGGGGTGGTGGGATGGGGTTGCAAAGACGAGGATCAGGCAATACTATGTGCGAAGGGGAAAGAATGAGGCATGGATGACATTTGGGCTTCAACAGTATTTAGAGGGGCGGTTGCAGGGTTGTTATCAGAGGGGTGCTGTGACAGGTGTGTATCCAATGGAGGAAATTGAAGCATTAAAGTGGCAGATAAGGGATATGCACAATGAGAGATTTGATGAGGCGAGGGTGCAAGGTGGGTTAGAGGAGGCGATTTGGGGTGACAGGCCGTCAGCCTGTGTGTTACGGGGTCAGCGGAGACGCAGGTTGGCAATGGAAATTGATAAGCTGGTAGTACACGAGGACTTAGGTGGGTATACGAAGGGTCAGGAGTTGAGAACTACTGAGGGTATGAGTGGTTTTATGGATAGTTGGTTTGGAAAATATTTGAGGAGTGTAGGAGTGAACGGTGAGGATTTAGAGAGATTGGGAGAGAATGTATCTTGTGTGCTGAGTGGAAGTGATCGTATGGCATTGGGTGGGGATATTGAAGAGGGGGAGGTATGGAGAGCTTTGGAGAATATGGCGAGAGGTAAAGCGCCAGGTATAGATGGGTTACCTTGTGAATTCTATGTGAAGAATTGGAGTGTGTTGAAGGATTTTTTAGTGAACCTGATGAATGTGATGAAAAGTGAGGGGAGGATGGGCGAGTTGCAGCGTACTGCAGTAGTAGTATTGATTCCAAAAGGGGAAGGCCCTACTACAGTGCAGAACTACAGGGCGTTGTCGTTGTTATGTGCTGATTATAAGATATTCGCAAAAATCTTGGGGAACAGGCTGAAGTGCGTGATAGATAGAGTTGTTGCGAGAGGTCAGTATGGGGTGCCTGGAAGGACGATGTATGAGGGACATGGAATAATAAAAGTTTTTGTGGAAAGTATGGAGGGGGAGAATGAAAGGGGGGGAGGTGTCTTAGCATTGGACTGGCAGGCTGCGTATGATTGCGTAGAACGAAAGGCACTGTGGCATATCTTACGGAGGCAGGGTTTTGGGGAAGAGATGGTACGTTGGATTGAGACTTTGTATAATAGGGTAGGTGTACGTGTGCAGGTGAATGGGAAATTGGGTGAGTGGGTTTCAATGGGTAGAGGCATAAGGCAGGGTTGTCCTCTGTCTCAACTGTTGTTTGCTTGTATACAGGACCCTTTTTATAGGGCAGTGGGGCGATGTTTAGGGGAGGTACGTGGTGTGGAGAATGGTGGGATGGGAATAATAGGGTATGTGGATGATACAACAATTCTAATGAGCAGGGAGGAAAGTTTACATGAGGTGGAGGATGTAATTGGTGGTTTTGAAGGTGTTACAGGTTTAAAAGTGAATGTGGAGAAATCGAAATTATTGGTCTTAGGGAATTGGGTAGGGAGGGCGCGATGGGACACAGCTGTGCGTTGGTGTGTGGTGGATAGACTAAAGGTGTGTGGGATAATTTATATGGGAAATGCCGGGGAGGCACGGATGCTTAATTCTGGGAGGGCAGTGGATAGGTTGGTGGGTAGGTTAAATGTTTTGAGACCCTTGCATTTGACGATACATCAACGTGTAATAGTGGTGAATGTGATGTTATATAGTATGGTCTGGCATGTGGCAGCAGTATATCCGTTGGCAGGACCGGACATTAATAGAATGCTAAAAAAGGTTTTTCGATATATATGGGGTTCTGGGTGTGATTGGTTGGGTAGAAGTGTTGTTATGCTACCGGTCGACAAAGGTGGATTGGGTTTAATAGATATAAGATTAAGGGTTAAGTGTATATATTTGAAGAGGGGGGTTCTCCGAGTGGAAGGTCGTGTGGGGAAGGGCGTGCAAGCATTATATGAGGAGGCACGCAGGTGGTGGGTAGGATCAGAGATGAGAGAGTGTGAGGATGTGCTGCGAGCTTTATTGTATGTTAGAAATCCGTCTAGGATACGGGTAGGTGTGCTGGAGCGTGCTGTAGGGGTGAGGGTGATTGCAAATGTTGAGGGCATATACCCAATGTATGCATGGGGAGACATATGGGTAAGGTTGCGGTTGGTGCGCATCAGACCAAGAGTGAGAGAGGTAATGTTTCGTTTCCTTCATGGAATACTGCCGTCTGGTGTGGTGCTTCGGGAGAGAGGGTTGATGGTGGAGGACGTATGTAGGGTGTGTGGGGATAGGGAGACAGCTTTTCATGTAGTATATTTTTGTAAAAATTTGGAGTGTATACGGGAGTGGATGGGTGGGATTTTGAGGAGGGTGGGTGGGGGAGGGATATCGGTATTAAGGGCATTGAGTTTAGATGTGGGAGGTGTGGAAGAGTCTGTGCAGCGTGCTTTGGTGTACATCATAACTGATTTTGTTTTTGTATCATGGGCCATGAGGGGTAATGGGGATTGGATGGTGCGAAAGAAGGTATTGGCTGCAACAATGTACAAAACACTTAGTCGTAATAGGGGGATATATGGAAGTAGATGGGAAAGGGTTTTTCCTGAAGGATATCGAAGTATGAATGTCAGAGGTTTGTTGGCGTGAGTAAGGAAAAAAAAAAAAAAAAAAAAAAAAAAAAAAAAAAAAAAAGGGGGGGGGGTTGTGTTCGGATTTTCAGGGGTTGCATCGGGCTCGTCTCAGAATTTGGGAATGTATGAGGAGTTCCGTGATATGGTGTGAAATGGCAGCGTAGTTGTGGAGTGTGTTTTAAGTAAGTTTGTGGTGGTTTGTAAGGGAAAAGTTACGTTTTTTATATGGTTATGGAAATGAGCAATATTTGTGTGCATGTGAAAAGTATACTGTCATACTCAGAATGGTATACTGATGTATGTTATGGATAAGTTAAATTTGGAATATGTTGTAATGTATTATCAGGATTGGTGGTTGTATTAAAGCAAAGGACATGCGGGCGTGATAAATATGTCTGTGTACCAAATGTACTGCTAATAATGAGATAATGTAATGTGTGTGATTTTTATCATACATCAAGTGTATATAGCAGTATGTAAGAGAGAATTTCATGTACTCAGTATGGGTTGTATATTGGTATTTGGTGAAGTTCAATGAATATTAATGACGAGTGTTGGGTATATAAGGATGTGTTGATGTACAATGTGTCAAGTAGGGTTAGGATGGTGAGGCAAGAACTGCTGAGGTCTGTAGAATAAGAATATAGTCTTGTTTAAGTTAATGTTTAATAGTAATGACTATGTATATTTCATTATATAGTAGAAGAAGTTTGTTATTTAAAACTGGAAATTATATTTGAAAAATATTACTAAATATACGTGATTGTGTAATTTTGCTTGTGGTGATGAATGTAGTGTATGGACGTGAGGTGGGATGAATGTAGTGTATGGAAGTGAGGTGGGATGAATCATTTGTTATATTGTACTGTGTTTAGTTTTTCTGTGGTGAGGTTTGGAGATTATTTTCAAACCTTTATTTGTTTCGTAATTATTGAGGTGTTACGTATTATGTATTGATATGAAGTTTAATATACAACAATAATAAGTGTGTAAAGAATTTTTGGATAATTGAGAATGTCTTCGTACATACAATTTTATGTAAAATGTCAATACCTGTGACATTCTTTGGGTTATATTGCATATTGTGTTTATGGCTGCAATTTTGGATGTAATAAACCCACCTGTATATGAAGCTGTGGGCTGTCTTAGTTTAGTTCTTATGTATAAGTTTAGTGCTACGGTAGGGAATGTGGAGTTTTCTTTTGTTATATATAATGGATACGTTTCATTGCTTACATTGTCTACATGTATAACTATGTATTGCGTTTTTCAATAAAATATAAAAAAAAAAATCTTGTCAAAGCTCGATTATAGCATCCAAGTCCATTCTGCGGCTTCTGCAACTCTTTCCGAGTTAGATCCCCTTCATCATCAAGGTCTACGTTTATGCCTTGGTGCCTTTCGTTCATCCCCTGTTGAAAGCCTCTGTGCTGAGGTGAATGTTCCTTAGCTGATCATCATGATTTATTTTTATTTATTTATTTTATGTCTTTGCAAACAGTACATAGAGATTGTGTATATACAATAGTGGGTTGCAATGCAAAGAGAGCCTCTGTTATGCCTAGGCATTATGAGCCAATTTAACATTATCGGCTTACAGACTACTTAACACTAAGGAGTATATCATAGTTGTACAGTAGGATAGTAATTATTTCATAGTTGTACAGTAGAATATTAATTATAAATGAATCAAAATTTGTATAAGACAAAGATATATTTATATTCGAAAATGCTTTTTGTGAAAACAATGATTCAATTATATTCCTGTCAACAATGGATAAAAGGTTCAATGTGATTGTTTCAGTTATGATGTGGGAGTACATAGGTGAGTAAGTGTGTACTGAGTATTTAGCATTTAGTCTATGGTGATTAAGTGGCTTTTGAGAAGAGTCTTAACTTGATTTTCAGACTGGGTTACTTTAATATCTTCTGGTAATGAATTCCATATTTTGGGGCCCTTTATGTGCATAGAGTTTTTACACAGTGTGATATGGACACGAGGTATATCAAAAGAGATCTGTGTCTTGTGTTGTGGTCATGTGTCCTGTTTAGGTTGGTGAGGAAAAGTTCGAGTGGGGGGTTTATATTTGCGTGTATTGTTCTGTGTATGTAGTAGGCACATGAGTAAGTATGGATGTTCTTAATGGTGAGCAGATTCAGACTTTTGAAAATTGGTGGAGTATGCTGGCGGGAGTGGGAATTTATCATTCTTACTGCTGCCTTTTGCTGGGGTATTAGGGGTTTTAGGTGATTGGATGTTGTTGATCCCCATGCACAAATTCCATATATAAGATAAGGGTATATGAGTGAATGGTACAGTGCCAGGAGAGCTGATTGTGGAACGTAGTACCTTATCTTGGATAGTATGCCTACAGTCTTGGAGATTTTCTTGGTGATTTGTTGTATGTGTGTCCAGAACTTAAGGCTACTGTCAACCTGGAGAGAGAGTTACCTGGAGAGAGTTTCGGGGGTCAACGCCCCCGCGGCCCGGTCTGTGACCAGGCCTCCTGGTGGATCAGCGCCTGATCAACCAGGCTGTTGCTGCTGGCTGCACGCAAACCAACGTACGAGCCACAGCCCGGCTGATCAGGAACTGACTTTAGGTGCTTGTCCAGTGCCAGCTTGAAGACTGCCAGGGGTCTGTTGGTAATCCCCCTTATGTGTGCTGGGAGGCAGTTGAACAGTCTCGGGCCCCTGACACTTATTGTATGGTCTCTTAACGTGCTAGTGACACCCCTGCTTTTCATTGGGGGGATGGTGCATCGTCTGCCAAGTCTTTTGCTTTCGTAGTGAGTGATTTTCGTGTGCAAGTTCGGTACTAGTCCCTCTAGGATTTTCCAGGTGTATATAATCATGTATCTCTCCCTCCTGCGTTCCAGGGAATACAGGTTTAGGAACCTCAAGCGCTCCCAATAATTGAGGTGTTTTATCTCCGTTATGCGCGCCGTGAAAGTTCTCTGTACATTTTCTAGGTCGGCAATTTCACCTGCCTTGAAAGGTGCTGTTAGTGTGCAGCAATATTCCAGCCTAGATAGAACAAGTGACCTGAAGAGTGTCATCATGGGCTTGGCCTCCCTAGTTTTGAAGGTTCTCATTATCCATCCTGTCATTTTTCTAGCAGATGCGATTGATACAATGTTATGGTCCTTGAAGGTGAGATCCTCCGACATGATCACTCCCAGGTCTTTGACGTTGGTGGATACCTAGGAATTTTCCCTCTGTGAGTCTTGTGACTGATGATCCATTTAGCGTTATGTTAATTGGATCATTTGCAGCTTTGTTTCCAAATTGAATGAAATAGGTTTTATCAGTGTTCAGGGTAAGTTTGTTAGTCATCATCCAGGTAGATATTTTCTGTAATTCAGCATTGACTCTGTTTGCTAGTATGACTGTGTTTGGGTGGGAAAAGACATACGTAGTGTCATCTGCAAATTATATGGGTTTGAGTAGCTGTGATGCATTCAGTAGATCATTGCTGTAGATGAGAAAGACGAGTGGTCCAAGGACGCTTCCTTGTGGGACTCCTACTGTGATTGGTTGTTTAGTGTTAGTTTAATATGTTTATTATGCACCCCATACCCATCCTGTGGGCGGTAGTCAAAAGATTACAGAGGTACATAATTGGTCCACGGACTGGACTCCAAAGTTTTGATAGCTGAGCAAGTTACAGAGGTAATGAACTCACAATTTACAAAGGTAATGAACTCACAATTTACAAAGGTAATGAACTCCAGGTAGGTCTAGTTAAGAGTTTGCATCATTTGCATACACATATTGAGTTCTGTTACTAAGGTATGATTTTAGGTAGTTGAGGGAGTGGCCTCTGATACCATAGTGCATTAATTTGGAGTACAGCAGTTCATGGTCGACTGTATCGAAAACTTTACGTAAATCAATGAAAATACCCAGCGGGACTTCTTTCTTTTCAAGTGCGGTATATATTAGTTCTAGCATGTGTATGATAGCGTCATTTGTGCTTTTATTATTCCTGAATCCAAACTGACAAGGGTTTAATATGTTGTGTGAAACGAGGTAGGAAAAGATCCGTCTATGAATTAATTTTTCAAAAATTTTAGAGAGCAGTGGTAGGTTAGATATTGGTCTATAGTTATTCAAGTCAGCTTGATCACCTCCTTTATGGATCGGAGTGACCCTCGTTATTTTGAGGATTGTTGGGAAGGTAGTTGATTCAATGAATCTGTTAAAGAGCGTTGCAATAATTGGTGACAATATTTGAGAAGCTTTTTTGTACATAAAAGCAGGCAAGTTGTTTATGTCACCTGCCTTGTTTTTAAGGGTGTTTATGATGGGTGTGAGGGAAAAGTAGGTGTAAGTGGGGTTAAGGTTGTTCGGGCAACCAGGAACCATTAGAGAGTTACGTTGCGCGCGCACACACCCCCCCCCCTCTCTGGCGGGCTGGGGCAAAACTAGTTCCTGGTGTCCGATTTGTTAAAGTTTCTACTCCTGGTAATATTGACCTTACCTGGTGTGGATGGAAGTTTGGAGAGTCACTTCGCCTCCACTCTTCTCCTAATCAGGTAGGGTGATCTACCAGGAGTATTACTGTTTGTTCTTTTCTAGTGTTTGCTGGTTACCAGTAATGATTTTGGCCTTTATCATTCTTTTTCTTTCTTAGATGTTATATTATCATGACTATGGGTAACCAGTTTTATTTTCTCTTATTTGTCAGCTCTGTTCCTGGCGTGGTCTTCCAGGATAGACGCCAGATAAAGGGGCAAGACGTGTGTTAATAATACTTATTAACATTATTCTACAACTACCGGCCCTTACCTATACTACTTGTGCTCCATCCAAGTGGTAGGAGATTCCAGAACATCGGATTACCATCTGCCCAGGATAACCTACATAAATAACATCAGAGGAACTATCTAGGGCCATACCTACTCCTACCCAACTACCTGAATTGAAGGCCATATTTTTTTTATTATATTTAAATTTTAAGTAAAATTCTCAAAAATCATTTTATCTTGTTTTTCCTTAAATCATTTCTTTATTTATTTTTTTTTCCATTAGTTTCTTTTGTTCAGTTGGAAGGCGTTCCACTGACAATGGGTGTAACTTCAGTGGGGTTGGTTGGAGCTAGGAATAGCGTATTTGGGTAGGTTCCTACGAGGTAGTCTGATGGACGGGCGTTTGTGCTTAGTATTTTGTTTGCTAGATTTTTTTCCTATGGTGGAGAAGAAAACATTAAACCATACCCCCGGCCGGGATTGAACCCGCGGTCATAGTCTCAAAACTCCAGCCCGTCGCGTTAGGGGTATGGTTTATTTGCAATCGTGTCATTACGATTTCTTGAGTCAAGAAAACATTAAGTCTGTGTGCTGTTTCGGTTGGAGTGAGTAGGGGTTCATCTGATTTTGTTAGTTTGATTGTTTTGTTTTTAGATAACTTTTTAGTTCCAAGAATGTCAGATAGTTTTCCAGTTTTTTTTTTCATATCACCTTTGATGTTATGTAATCTATTTTCATAACAATTTTTTTGACCTTCTTATCAGGCTGGTAAGTGCTGACGAGTAATTTTTCGACTGTTCTCTAGTTATTTGACCTATTCTATACTGTTTTTGATATTTGTGCTTTGTGTTAATGGATCTGAGGATGCTTGGTGTTAGCCAGGGATTATTCAGTCTCTTTGCTGTGATCTGTTTAGTTTTTCTGGGGCAATGTCTGTTATAGAGGCATTGGACTTTTTTTAGAAAGTTATTTATACATTCATTCATATCTGTATATGTTTCGAGCTCATTTTGCCAATCGATGTTATTCATAGCTGCTATAAAGTTGTTAACTGCTGTCTCGTTATGTAGTCTGAAGGTTAAGAACATAAGAACATAAGAAAGAAGGAACACTGCAACAGGCCTACTGACCCATGCGGAGCAGGTTCATGTCCCCCCCCCCCCGGATTAGACCAATGACCCACCCAGTCTGGTCACCTCCACTCAAGGATGGAGCACAGCACCAGACCCAGCACCACAAGCTAGTCAGGTCCAACTCACACCCACCCACACCCACTCATGTATTTATCTAACCTATTTTTAAAACTACACAACGTTTTAGCCTCAATAACTGTTCTCGGGAGTTTGTTCCACTCATCCACAACTCTATTACAAAACCAGTGCTTTCCTATATCCTTCCTGAATCTGAATTTTTCCAACTTGAAACCATTGCTGCGAGTCCTGTCTTGGCTGGAAATTTTCAGCACGCTATTTATATCCCCTTTATGTATTCCTGTTTTCCATTTATACACCTCGATCATATCCCCCCTAATTCTACGCCTTTCGAGAGAGTGCAGATTCAGGGCCTTCAGTCTATCCTCATAGGGAAGATTTCTGATACATGGGATCATCTTTGTCATCCTCCTCTGTACGTTTTCCAGAGCATTTATATCCATTCTGTAATTCGGTGACCAGAACTGAGCAGCATAGTCTAAATGAGGCCTAACCAAGGATATATAGAGTTGAAGAACAACCTGAGGACTTCTATTATTTATACTTCCAGATATGAAGCCAAGAATTCTGTTAGCTTTATTGCGAACACTAATGCACTGTTGTCTTGGTTTTAGATTACCAGAATTCCTAAATCCTTTTCGCAATCAATAGTATTAAGATCTGCGTTATTTAGTTTATATGTGGCATGGTTATTTAACTGTCCAGATTAGTTGTGAGAAAGGTTGGGTAGTGGTCTGTAGTGTTGTCTGTGATTATGCCTGATTTTAAAGGGGATATGGTGTTTGTCCAGATGTGATCTATTAAGGAGATGCTCGTCTCGGAGATTCTTGTAGGTTTAGATATTGCTGGTAGCAACAGGCAGTTACTCATTGTGTTTGTGAATTCGGTTACTTGTGGGTCTTTGTCGTGTAGTATGTTTATGTTGAAATCTCCTGTTAGTAGTAGGTGGTCTTTATTCATGTGTGCATCAGTAATCATGTTTCCTAGTTTTTCACTACAGTGATAAATGTTTGACTGTGGTACTCTGTAGATGTTTATAACTATGAGGGGTTTTTGCAGGTCTTTTGATTTAAATTTGGCTATGATATATTCTCAATGTTCGTCCCTTGTACAAGATTTATTGATACATTCAAGTTGATTTGAATAGTATATAGCTGTTCCTCCCCCTTGCTGGTCTGTTCTACAGTTGTGTATGGCCATGTAGCCAGGAATGGTATAGAAATCTGTAATATCAGGCTTAAGCCAGGTTTCTGTGAGCGTGATGATTGATATATTGGAAAGAAGGGAACTGAGTAATGCTGTGAGGTCATCATAATGTTTGCTCAAGGATCTGACATTGTAGTTAAAGATGGTTATGTTATTGTTTGCACTGAGTAATGTCTTTGCTTGGTTTGCTGTGTAGTAATTGCAGTTACTGGTTGATTCGTGTAATTCATTTTGTAAAAAGTTTACATCAGGATCTATGCCTGTAATCTTAGGATGAGAGTAATTTTACAAACTAGATTTCCTGAGTAAAATGATATAAGATTTATATTGAATCTACAACTAGACTAGAAAAATGACAGGATGGATAATGAGAACCTTCAAAACTAGGGAGGCCAAGCCCATGATGACACTCTTCAGGTCACTTGTTCTATCTAGGCTGGAATATTGCTGCACACTAACAGCACCTTTCAAGGCAGGTGAAATTGCTGAACTAGAAAATGTACAGAGAACCTTCACGGCGCGCATAACGGAGATAAAACACCTCAATTACTGGGAGCGCTTGAGGTTCCTAAACCTGTATTCCCTGGAGCGCAGGCGGGAGAGATACATGATTATATACACCTGGAAAATCCTAGAGGGACTAGTACCAAACTTGCACACGAAAATCACTCACTACGAAAGCAAAAGACTTGGCAGACGATGCAACATCCCCCCAATGAAAAGCAGGGGTGTCACTAGCACGTTAAGAGACCATACAGTAAGTGTCAGGGGCCCAAGACTGTTCAACTGCCTCCCAGCATACATAAGGGGGATTACCAATAGACCCCTGGCTGTCTTCAAGCTGGCACTGGACAAGCACCTAAAGTCGGTTCCTGACCAGCCGGGCTGTGGCTCGTACGTTGGTTTGCGTGCAGCCAGCAGTAACAGCCTGGTTGATCAGGCTCTGATCCACCAGGAGGCCTGGTCACAGACCGGGCCGCGGGGGCGTTGATCCCCGGAACTCTTTCCAGGTAAACTCCAGACTTATGACTAAGACACCGTGATTAATCTAAAGCTTGTAAAAATTTGAAAGAAAAAGGGATTATTCCAGAATAGAAAATTCAGTTATACACTTAAGCATCTAATAGCACCTTAATTATTTTAACAAGTGAGTTTATAAACTACAGTAGATATTTACAGCTAAAATAAAGGAGCTAATGAATATAATAATAAAAGAATGTATTAAAAGCAAAATCTTTAGCACCTGAGGTAGTCAATAGCACCTGGAGTATTTTAATAAATGTGACTATAGGGACAAGAGGAGAAAAAAAAAAATGAGCTTGGGAATATAATGGCAAAATAATGAACTTATTACACTTTAGCACTTGAGAATAGCACCTTGATTATTTTAACAATTGTG
The DNA here is from genome assembly GCF_038502225.1 of Cherax quadricarinatus. NCBI lineage: Eukaryota > Metazoa > Arthropoda > Malacostraca > Decapoda > Parastacidae > Cherax > Cherax quadricarinatus. Next base: position 15,252,650 of record NC_091317.1, read on the forward strand.
AATATATGAACTAAGGTAGTTATATACCTGGAGTTTACCTGGAGAGAGTTTCGGGGGTCAACGCCCCCGCGGCCCGGTCTGTGACCAGGCCTCCTGGTGGATCAGCGCCTGAATAACCAGGCTGTTGCTGCTGGCTGCACGCAAACCAACGTACGAGCCACAGCCCGGCTGATCAGGAACTGACTTTAGGTGCTTGTCCAGTGCCAGCTTGAAGACTGCCAGGGGTCTGTTGGTAATCCCCCTTATGTGTGCTGGGAGGCAGTTGAACAGTCTCGGGCCCCTGACACTTATTGTATGGTCTCTTAACGTGCTAGTGACACCCCTGCTTTTCATTGGGGGGATGGTGCATCGTCTGCCAAGTCTTTTGCTTTCGTAGTGAGTGATTTTCGTGTGCAAGTTCGGTACTAGTCCCTCTAGGATTTTCCAGGTGTATATAATCATGTATCTCTCCCTCCTGCGTTCCAGGGAATACAGGTTTAGGAACCTCAAGCGCTCCCAGTAATTGAGGTGTTTTATCTCCGTTATGCGTGCCGTGAAAGTTCTCTGTACATTTTCTAGGTCGGCAATTTCACCTGCCTTGAAAGGTGCTGTTAGTGTGCAGCAATATTCCAGCCTAGATAGAACAAGTGACCTGAAGAGTGTCATCATGGGCTTGGCCTCCCTAGTTTTGAAGGTTCTCATTATCCATCCTGTCATTTTTCTAGCAGATGCGATTGATACAATGTTATGGTCCTTGAAGGTGAGATCCTCCGACATAATCACTCCCAGGTCTTTGACGTTGGTGTTTCGCTCTATTTTGTGGCCAGAATTTGTTTTGTACTCTGATGAAGATTTAATTTCCTCATGTTTACCATATCTGAGTAATTGAAATTTCTCATCGTTGAACTTCATATTGTTTTCTGCAGCCCACTGAAAGATTTGGTTGATGTCCGCCTGGAGCCTTGCAGTGTCTGCAATGGAAGACACTGTCATGCAGATTCGGGTGTCATCTGCAAAGGAAGACACGGTGCTGTGGCTGACATCCTTGTCTATGTCGGATATGAGGATGAGGAACAAGATGGGAGCGAGTACTGTGCCTTGTGGAACAGAGCTTTTCACCGTAGCTGCCTCGGACTTTACTCTGTTGACGACTACTCTCTGTGTTCTGTTAGTGAGGAAATTATAGATCCATCGACCGACTTTTCCTGTTATTCCTTTAGCACGCATTTTGTGCGCTATTACGCCATGGTCACACTTGTCGAAGGCTTTTGCAAAGTCTGTATAAATTACATCTGCATTCTTTTTGTCTTCTAGTGCATTTAGGACCTTGTCGTAGTGATCCAATAGTTGAGACAGACAGGAGCGACCTGTTCTAAATCCATGTTGCCCTGGGTTGTGTAACTGATGGGTTTCTAGATGGGTGGTGATCTTGCTTCTTAGGACCCTTTCAAAGATTTTTATGATATGGGATGTTAGTGCTATTGGTCTGTAGTTCTTTGCTGTTGCTTTACTGCCCCCTTTGTGGAGTGGGGCTATGTCTGTTGTTTTTAGTAACTGAGGGACGACCCCCGTGTCCATGCTCCCTCTCCATAGGATGGAAAAGGCTCGTGATAGGGGCTTCTTGCAGTTATTGATGAACACAGAGTTCCATGAGTCTGGCCCTGGGGTAGAGTGCATGGGCATGTCATTTATCGCCTGTTCGAAGTCATTTGGCGTCAGGATAACATCGGATAGGCTTGTGTTAATCAAATTTTGTGGCTCTCTCATAAAAAATTCATTTTGATCTTCGACTCTCAGTCTGGTTAGCGGCTTGCTAAAAACTGAGTCATATTGGGACTTGAGTAGCTCACTCATTTCCTTGCTGTCATCTGTGTAGGACCCATCTTGTTTAAGTAGGGGCCCAATACTGGACGTTGTTCTCGATTTTGATTTGGCATAGGAGAAGAAATACTTTGGGTTTCTTTCGATTTCATTTATGGTTTTTAGTTCTTCCCGCGATTCCTGACTCCTAAAGGATTCTTTTAGCTTAAGTTCGATGCTTGCTATTTCTCTGACCAGTGTCTCCCTACGCATTTCAGATATATTGACCTCTTTTAGCCGCTCTGTTATTCTTTTCCGTCGCCTGTAAAGGGAGCGCCTGTCTCTTTCTATTTTACATCTACTCCTCCTTTTTCTTAGAGGAATAAGCCTTGTGCATACATCGAGTGCCACCGAGTTAATCTGTTCTAGGCATAAGTTAAGCTAAAATAAAGGAGAAAATATATAAGGGACTAAATTAAGTAATGGTAAAGAAAGTTTAAGGGACAGATTGTCACTATGATATAATATAATGGCAAAATAGTGAACTTATTACACTTTAGCACCCGAGAATTGCCTTCATTACTTTCTCCGCTCTCATGACCTACGGGTTTCTTCTACATATAGGTTGATCTCAGACGTTAGTAGAAGCCCATTATTTGATTGGCGCCCCTGCTTACTCCATCCATTTTCTTTACGTCTTCACTCCGGTCTTATCTCCAGTTGCTTCCCTTGTATGTTCATGTAGCGTCTGCCTTTTCCCTTCCCCCTTGGGAAGTTCTGACGGTTCGTGTCTGTTCTTCCCTACTGCTGTGTGCCAAAGATCTCCTACCTATGGCTGCTTCTTGCTCTCTTTTTCTTGATCACTTCTGGTCACATGCTCGTGCCATTGCTGTTTATACAGATGGTTCTAAACCTTCTGACGGTATTGGGTTCGTGGCAATGTTCCCTGACGACGTTGTCCAGGGTCATTTGACTTAGCTAGTATTTTTACTGCCGAGTTGTATTCCATCCTCATGGTGCTTCTCCATATTACATGTATGTCTCTTTCAGCATTTGTGATCATTTCGGATTCCCTCAGCACTGTACAGGCCATTAAACAATTTGATTCCCCTCATCCACTGGTCCTTCATATTTAACTTTGGTTGCACCATGTAGCTAGCGAAAACAAAGACATTGTTTTCTGTTGGGTCCCTGTACACGTTGATGTGTCGAGCAATGAAAAGGCGGACACTGCTGCGCAGTCAGTGGTGCGTGATATTCTGGTTTCCTATTGAGATATTCTGTCCAGGGACTATTTTACTGTTATCTCTACCCGTCTTCGCGGCCGTTGGCAACAATGGTGGTCGGACATGCACCACAATAAATTGCACTCTATTAAATTGCTTTTGGGTTAGTGACCATCTTCTTACCACCGTTGCCGTACTCGGGAGAGCGCTCTCCCATCTTTGCATCGGCCATACTTGCCTTACCCTCTCTGTGAGGTTTGTCGGGTCCCTATTTCGGTTCTTCACTTTCTTGTGGATTGTCCAGTTAACCAGCGAGCTCGCAGGATTTACCTTAACCGACGCCGCCGCCCTCCCGCTTTTACCTTATCTTCCCTTCTTGCAGACCGCCCTGCCTTTGACTTATGATCACTTTTTGACTTTTTGTCAGCAATTGATTTAGTATACGAACTTTGACACACAGCCCCTAACGTCCCTTCCAGCCCTTTTCACCCATCACCTCTGATCCCCTCTCCACCTAGCTTTTTATAGCCCCGGCACAGTTCTTTGCCCTGCAGCGCTGCATGACCCTTGTCGGTTTAGCACTTTATTTGATTATAATAATACTGAACCTGGTTATCTCAAATTTCCCCAGGCACTGTAACCTATGGATTTAGTACTACTGCCTCCCTTCTTCCCTAAATGTTCCCACAAGGGAGGTTCCTTATGCTGGTGGGAGGTCTTTCGTTCTAAGGAATTAACTTTTTCTCAAATTCTTTGCATTAAGCCTGAATACAATGCATTTTCCCAGATGCTGAATGACCCTTGCAGGCTTAGTGCTTCCACAAGCATAATAAAAACCCCTACCAAGTGTCATAATCTTAGATACCTGAGAATTCATTTGTACACCCTTTGTACAAATATAATAAATAACCTGCTCTTGCATGCTCTCTGGGTGTGCAAAGGCCCTGGACATCCAGCAAGCATGTTAGATAGGAGTGGAGCCAAGTGTTTTTTTTATAACTGTGCTGTTGGATGGTGAGCAAAGTAACATCAATGAAGTGATTCGGGGAAAGTGGTTAGCTAGACTTAAAAGCTCTGGAGGTCTGAAGCACAATACCTGCACTCTGAAGGAAGCAGTGGGGATATTTGTAGTTTTTAAATGTAGAATCAGTACCCCTCTGTCAAGACAGTGATGGTGGAAGTGTTTCTTCTTTTTCGGGTCACCCTACCTTGGTGGGAGATGGCCTCAAGGTGCTGTTTGACCCATACGGGCTTAGTGCTTCCTATGAAATTAAAATAACCTCCAACCTATTCTGCACTTCAAAGAAAGTGCCTTGATGCTAGCGAAGGGTTCTTGGTCCAAGGAATTGGGCCTTTTCTTCCCTTAGATCAAACAGATTGCCTCCCATTCCACAAATACTGTGTGGGTTTGTTTCACCCAACTAAATAAAATTTCTATCCATTTGCAACATCACATTGCTCTCGATCAACGTTTTTTTTTTTTTTTTTTCAAATCTACGAATGTGACAAAACAGTTGCTTATGCTTATCAACATATCTGAACTTTAAGCAAATTTACACAAATGAATGTCAAATATTCCCAAATGGAAGTAAACATTTACATGAAATGTTCAAGGCTGTGGTGACTGATGGAATCCACTGATAACCTTATCAAAGCAGTATGTAATGTGCACGAACTTCAGTATTGCCTGTTAAGAATAACAATAATAGCACATTAATCCTGTAAATGATGTTAGTAATATCACAGGGTTGATACAAGGAAAGTGCAGGAGGCAGTGGGAAGAATGAACGCAGGTACAGAAGATGGGATTAAGATCTGAAATGTTAAGAGCAGGTGGGGACAAATCTGGAATAGATGGTTTATTTATTTAATATGAGCATGAAAGGGAAAGTTTAGAATTAAGGATTGGAAGAGAGCGTGCATAGTTCCTAGGAATAAAGGAAAAGGAGACAAAAGAGAGGGCAAGATTTACTGAATACAGCAATTATAATTATTATTATATTCACGGGGAGAAGTGCTAAACCCAAAGGGGGCCATACAACACCTGAAAGAAATGGAATTCATTGCTCGATCCAAGGAAAGTGAAATCTGGTCCAGTTCTTGCATCAAGAGTCTCTTACCAGTATCAAGGAACCTTCCTTGAGTGGTATAGGCAAATAATCATGTTGAAAGAGTTACGGATAAGAAGTAAGAATAGCAGAGGGACAAGAAGATTTAGGAAGTGTAGGGGATGTGTAGCCCAAGTGTTTACACTGAACCATATCTGTGAACAATAAACCTACAGTATATACACCTCTCAAGGGAGGTTCCTTGACGCTGGTGAGGGGCTCTTGATCTAGGGAATTTTGATCTGTGCTCCAGCTCCCTGAACTGAGCCTAAATATCTTCCAAACCCGCCCCCCTAGGAGCTGTATAATCCCTACGGGTTTAGCTCTCCCCATGATAATAATAATACAGTATATACAGATACGAAACTGTTCATCTCATTTATGGATTTAGAAAAGGCCTATGACAAGAGAACAATATAGCAGATGTCAAATCTATGTGGAATAGGTAATAGGTTGTGGAAAATTTTGGATTTTCCTAAATTCAACATGTGTAAATTTGAATAATACAACAACTGTGTAATAAAATGTGATGCTGATTTGACCCTTCGAGAAATTTTAAGTGAAGGGGGGTGCAGAACAGCTGCTAAGTAACGCGAACGAGGAGACGCCATACTGAAATTTAATGTGTGAACACTGGACTGAATTGTGCAATGTAATCAGGCGTTCTCGGAGGTCAATTAGTGTATATTGGCCTCAATTCGTAATTTAGAAATTACTGGCACGTTCCTGCTGAAAGACTGAGATAAATAGTATGGAAAACCCTTAAATTTCGGCAACAAGAACGGAAAAATAGAGGCTACCGATTCTTCCTAGGAACACACCTTAGCTAAGTGACGCTTACACATAAAGTACAGTAGTTTTACATTGGCCATCATAAATTTTAACTGTTGTGGTAACATTAGGGTGTGTTTCCAAAAAATAACAGTGATCCAGTAATTAAATGGTAAGTGGTAATACGAATTTCCTTTCTAATAACACTATTATAATTTATGTACAATAATTATATTATGTGTACCCAGCAAGCCTAATCATATACAGTCCACACAACTTTAATTTACCAGAGTAGCTGGTTTGTAATATTGTAATTATTAATTTAATGTCAGGTCTAGCTTTTTGTGAGTGGTAGGGAGTGGGCATCGAAATAATTCAGGAAATACCATGTAAACCTTCTTCAGGTAATTAGCTCACATAATAATAATTCACATAGGTCACTGAAAGCAGTAAGGTTTATACATAGAGTGAGGCATACGTTAAGATATATAGGAAAGAAGGGAATTATTTTTCAGTAAAAGGCAGGGATGTGATGTCACCACGGTTGTTTATTTATAGACAGTGTTGTAAAAGAAGTAAATGCTAGGGTGTCCAGGAGAGATGTGGGATTAAAAGAAAATGAATCTGATATAAAGTGTTAGCTGTCACAGATGTTCTACGACGATGACAAAGAAATTGCCGATGAAGAGAAATTATAAAAATTGTTTAAAGAATTTGCGAGTTATCAGGATATATACACTGTGATGTGTACTTTTATCCTTACTTTAGGTATTAAAGTAATTTCGACTGGTGGTAAGCAGGAGACATGTAACCTTAGTGGTCCCTGTGTAATCGTCAGGCTTTAACCTTGATAAATTAGACACATGTGGTCAGTCCATCAATCAAGATTGATGGACTGACCACATCGACTCAAGATTGAGGGACTGATTACCTCATTCTCCTCCTATTCTTCAAGCTTCTCCTGTGTATGGACTGATGAAGCCACTGTGTGGCGAAACGTTTCCATAATAAAGATACACAAGAGTTGCACATGTGTCTAATTTATCAACGTGTCGGTTCTGTGAACCATTCATCTACAAGGCTTTAACCTTATTGACCAACCTCGGAAGGATGTGTAAAAGGACACTGAAAGTGAATGTAGAAAAGAGCAATAAAAGACTGAATATCATACTGGAGGGAATGAATGTATCTAGACATTTGGAAGTGGACCTGTAGGCAAATAGGTCTATGAATGAAGCGAATCATAGGATGGCCGAGGGGGAAATGGTGGATGGAGTATCAAGGCATCTGAAGGAAGTTTGTCTATGGAGGCAAAAAAGGGAAATATGCGAGTATAGTGGTAACAACACATTTATAATGAATGTGAGGCACTGGGCTTTAAACGTTTCAGTAAGGAGGTTGGAAGCAGTGGAGATGTGTTTGAGGATGAAGAGTGGTTTGATTATGTAGAGAATGCAGAGTTTAGTAATTATAACAATGAGGGGTGACCAAATATATAATTCAGAGGGTGGAGGTGATGAGATTTGGGGATCTGGAGAGAATGAAACAGAAGAGAATGTATAAATCTGATTTGAAAAGAGGGAGGGCTAGATGTCTTGCCAGGAGAGACTGAAGGAAGAGGGTTTCTTCAGTTATGAGTGCCAAGGGCTTGGGCATAAATCAGGTTTATATAGCTTGCTGTTGGAGTGTGGGCAAGGTAACATTTAGGAATTAACCTTAAAATATCCATCACAAAATGAAAGGTAGGCATTACTCAATCAGTTTAATATTATCTTTCATTACAGAAAACCCAGTTATAATATTTTCTTTATGAAAAGGTATACATATATAATGTTATATACAATGAGCCAACATGTAACAAGTACATCAAGCTCCTCTTCCCTTGGATCATACTTGATTACTTCCCATTCCCTGGGCGCTCTATAACCCCTGCGGGTGAATATTATAACAATGAATATCATGATAATCAGAAAGTACCAAACCCTTTCCCATATAAAAATGGGAGTGATGAACAATATCTGTATGGCAGTCCTGGTAAGAACAGACACGATGCAAGAACAAGCCTTTATTGGGACAAACTTTTCCGTCTACTCAGAGTGAAACGTTGGTACAATAAAAGCTCATTCTGCAAAAGCTTATCTTCACTATTGTCAGCAACACGTTATTTAGGTTCATCCTAGATGACCACCTCATTAACACAAGTTCGTATGCCCTATGCAAGTTTGGCGCATGTTCTGAATAATAATAATAATAACAATAATAATAATAAAACTGATACAGGTCAATGTCCAATTAAAAGTGTCTTAAAAATTGAATACCAAACACAAATGTCCCTGAGGGACATTTGTGTTTGGGTTTAGGTGCCACTGACAGTCTTATTGAGCCCTGCTTCTCAGTAGTCCGGGGAAAATATGCTGTCCAAATGTGGGCGGAATTATAAAGGAAACAGTTTCCTCCATGAAGAGAAACAGGAAAAGTTCCCAACTGGGTCAGGCAGACTTCCTTGCCCAAACCCCGGCAAAGCCAGACACACTGGAGTGAACAACAGCAGGTTCTCGTTTAGCCTGGAAGGAACCGATTCATGGTGCCCCGACCAACATCAATACCAGCCCACCCTCTGGGCTGATGTTGACGACGAACAGCCCAGGAAAAGAAAGAGAGAACATTTATCGTTAATGCTCAGGGTAGGAATTGAGCGAGTCGACCATAATCCAAGGCCAGCGCAGAAGTCCTTAGGTCAGGTGGACTCCATCCTAATTTTACAAACATAACTAAGCGCTAAACCCACAAGGATCAGACTCCATCCTAAACACTGGCAGAGTAGGGTACCTCATTCACCGAGTTAACACGTCTGCGCTTCAACGCCAGCGCTGAAATCCTCAAGTATGAGTGCCAACCTTTTACCTTCGTTTGCCACAGCTCCAGCATGAAAAAGAAAGAAAAAATGCCAGCTTGTAAACGGTTCTGTAACTTCTGTTAAGTGAAAATTATTAATGTTAAGTGAAGAACTGGATTTGTGGTAACTATGAAAATTTATGCTCTATGACCCAAACGAGAGAGGTTGTTTTTAATATAATAAAAATAACGAAAACTTTTCGTCTTATAATCTCTTATGGAAGAGTCAGCGCAAATTTACTTGCATCGTTTTTACAACGTTGTGTATACGAGGCTAGCAGCCAGTCTCATACACATTAGAAACTAATGCAGCTGCATTAACTCTGAAATATTCACTCATGTGGACCTGTTTAGTCCCGGAATATCCACAGCGGAAGTTTTCCTCAATAGCATTATTATATTCATGGGAAGAGCTAAAGTCTAGGAATTATACAGGTCCTGGGGAATGAATCAGAAGGGCAGAACAAGTCTAAATCCTTGGATCAAGCGCCCCTCACCAGCATCAAGGAACTTTCCATGAAAGCAAAATTTGGTCACCATCTACTGGACGAGAGTCCTCTGCACATCAGCAGTCAAGTATATTTATATTTCTAAAATAAGAATTAAAGTAAGTTCTCAGTATATATCTTTACAGCTTAAGGAGCTCCACAATTAAAAGATTCACATATTTTGTAATTGTGTGTAGGTTATGTCCTCAACAAAACTTTACCGAGAAAGAAATTCTTAGCACTCTTTGCATTCCTTTCTTCACATGTGGCGTCCAACGTAGTAGCAACGACTCAGTGACTTCCTCAATCACAATGTGGGGACTCCCGACCAATATTTCCATGAACTGCAAGAACTAGGTAGAGGGACACTAAAAGGTTCTTCAGACTAAACCCTATTAATAACTACAAACAGTAGCACTGGGACAACTCCATAGTGGAAAATATAACTTTACTATTGTTCGAGTGTGTGTTGGGGAAAGACGAGCTTTCCTTCTAGCAAGGAGAGCCCATGCATAGGATTTCTATTGGCTGTCCCTAATTACTCTAAGAACACACCTTGACCCTCCGTACATTCGCATCAGGAGTATCCTTGAGAGTGCACTGGCATACCAATTCTCCTATCATTTTTGTCATAGATAACCGCGAAAGATCACAAGCCATGAAAAGACCAACATCAACAAAAGAATGGCAACAACTGAAAGTCCAGTAATAAAAGTCGCCCCTGGTATGCAGATCCGATGGCGGCTAAAAGCGTCCAAGAGCTTTAGAACGTAGGACAGGTGAAAAGCGGTTTGTGCGGGACTACATGTGCGTTGACATTGGCTGACACTTATCGCCAATACAGCAGTAAAGGAGGTGGAGCCACCAACTTCAGGGAGTCCCAGAAATTTAGGAAACACAGAACTTTCTCATGGATACACATTCCCTCTTCCTTCCTTTGTTATAAACTTATTGCCCCTTTCATTCCCAAGGAACTGTATAACCCCTACAGGTTTAGAGCTTCCCACGAGATTATATATATATATATATATATATATATATGCAAAACAACCACTGTGAAAGAATATAGAAATTCCAGGCGCTTTCGTGACTATTCACATTATCAAGGAACAATGAAAGTAATGCATCAAAGGAAGGCATATAAAGGGTCTAGCCCACACCTCACTATCACATCCCACAACAAAGCAACACCTGACGCGCGATTCGTAAGAAAGGGAACACTGCAACAGGCCCGCTGGCCCAACTAGACAGGTCCTTCACACAACCCACCAACAAACTATTCTACCCAAGAATTAAGAATTTTAAAATATATTATTTGTCCAATGTACTATTAAATTCTTCCCAAATTCTATTAATTATAAATGGATCTAATTTATATAAACCAAAGGAAATATTCATATTATTGTCAAAACTGCTTTTTATGAAACAAGATTCAATTATATTCCTGTCGACGATGGACTTGCTTGATGCTACTTTCTCAACTTTTTGAAAATCAATTGGATGGTTAAAATCTCTCACATGAATAAATAGAGCATTGGAATCTTGTCCAGTTCTAATGCTATATTTATGTTGTTTTAATCTTAGTTCGAGATTTTTACCAGTTTGACCGTAATAAACTTTATCGCAAATTTTACAAGGAATCTTATAGACACATCCATCAGCATTTTGGGGGGAATTCTTTATCAAAAGTTTTTTTACTGTATCAATTATTATTATAATCAAAAAGAAGCGCTAAGCCACAAGGGCTATACAGCTTACTGTATCAAGATTTTTAAATACAACTTTGATTGAATTTAAAAACCTTGATACAACTTTGTATTTAAAAACCTTGATACAGTAAAAAACTTTTGATAAAAGAATTCCCCCCAAAATGCTGATGGATGTGTCTAAGATTCCTTGTAAAATTTGCGATAAAGTTTATTACGGTCAAACTGGTAAAAATCTCGAACTAAGATTAAAACAACATAAATATAGCATTAGAACTGGACAAGATTCAAATGCTCTATTTATTCATGTGAGAGATTTTAACCATCCAATTGATTTTCAAAAAGTTGAGAAAGTAGCATCAAGCAAGTCCATGGTCGACAGGAATATAATTGAATCTTGTTTCATAAAAAGCAGTTTTGACAATAATATGAATATTTCCTTTGGTTTATATAAATTAGATTCATTCATAATTAATAGAATTTGGGAAGAATTTAATAATACATTGGACAAATAATAAATTTTAAAATTCTTAATTCTTGGGTAGGATAGTTTGTTGGTGGGTTGTGTGAAGGACCTGTCTAGTTGGGCCAGCGGGCCTGTTGCAGTGTTCCCTTTCTTTCGAATCGCGCGTCAGGTGTTGCTTTGTTGTGGGATGTGAGAGTGAGGTGTGGGCTAGACCCTTTATATGCCTTCCTTTGATGCATTACTTTTATTGTTCCTTGATAATGTGAATAGTCACGAAAGCGCCTGGAATTTCTATATTCTTTCACAGTGGTTGTTTTGCATATATATATATATATATATATATATATATATATATATATATATATATATATATATATATATATATATATATATATATATATATATATATATATATATATATATATATATATATATATATATATATATATATATATATATATATATATATATATATATATATATATATATTATATATATATATATATATATATATATATATATATATATATATATATATATATATATATATATATATATATATATATTCCTAATCACTTATAGTGTTGCATCTAAGAAAGCAATGTTACATTATATTAAACTATTGCTACGGAAACTTAATGGGACATACGTATTTTAGCGACATTCACCTCAAAACAAATGAACTAAGCATTCACATTTTTAATCTATCACTGCACCATCTGCATTTAAATGGAGCGATTGTCATAACTAAAGAACCTAGGAAACAACTTGTTATAAATCAAACAGTAACTGAATTAACAAATATTTTTTTTGTACTAGTGAATGAAATGACTAGTTACTAATCTTTTATAGTTGTTAAAGCACTCTAAAAGCAATTACAGATTTAACCGATTTTTTTTAATAATTATAATCTTGTAGAAGAGGCACTGACCTTAAACAGCCTACGTACAGAAAATGGTTTAAGTCAGTATTGTAAAAAACCTCACGTTTGAAATTAGAACAGGTCACTCTTATATATCCTTACTGTATTAGTGCTGACATTAGCGTATATACACCGATAGGTGAATCTCTCTCACAGGGTATATACACCAAGTAGTGTACGCATCTCTCAGGGTATACACCCTGAGATGAGTCAATCTCTTTACTGGAATTTATACTGAGAAGTGTTTATCTCAGTACATAAATACACCGCACTCAGGAGAGAAAATTTATGATGTTTCAGTCCGTGTTTGGACCGATGACAAGTTTACACTGTAGCGAGAAGTGGTTAGGTTACTTAAGATTTCTCAGGAAACAGGAAAAATGTTTCCTGACGATGGTCCTAGTCATATGATGACCCGCAGCTGGAGCTTTTGGTCATCTGATCGAAGGCTTCCACTGGCGTACCCCTCCACCCCCTTTAAAAATTATGGTTCTGATGATAATTTTTAGATAGTGAGAAGTGGAGAAGGTCAGAATACATTACGATAGGGTAAAGGCTGGGGAAGAAGGGAGTGGTAGTAGTAATAGTGGAAGCAGAGGTAGTAGTTGTGTTAGTGGAGGGCACAGGAGGTAGAAATGATAGTAGCAAAAGCAGCAGGGTAGTAGTAGTAGTTTAATAGTGAGAGTTAGCAGTATTCAGAAATGAACGGAGAAAAATCCAGAGAAAGACAGAACAGGAGGGGAAAGAAGATGGCGGTGGTAGTAGTAGTTATGTATATACGCTAAGTTTACTTTAAGCCCCATTTTAGGAATTAGCGACGTACAGGCGGTGACATGCAGCCTCAATGACTCTAGTGTATTTGTGAAATACTTTAATTCCAAAAAAAGGGATCAAGTAAAGAGTATATATTGTAATGTACGTATATGTATAGGTGTATATACCCTGAGCCCTTGTGCATCAACAAGAGGATCATAAAAACTATCTCTTTCTCTCTCTCATATATATATATATATATATATATATATATATATATATATATATATATATATATATATATATATATATATATATATATATATATATATATATATATATATATATATATATATATATATATATATATATATATATATATATAATGTATGTGTGTCAGAAAAAAATCAGTATTTTCCATTAATATTTTTCTAAAACATTCACTGATCACAGCCCTGGACGAGTCACGTTTTAGCCAATTCGTGACGAATCGTACATAGAACTGTGATGAAAACTTCAGTGGCGCAAATTTCTAGCATATCTTTCAAAACGAAATAAAAAAAAAAGATGCCCAGGGAATATATGTTTCTGCCCTTTTCGCCCTATATACACGAACATTAGCTTAGTGGTAGCGCCTTCGGCTAGCAACTAGAGCAGTGGCATTAGGTATGATTTCTTACACCTGTTCGCCTTGTAGGACATGGTTCCTTACATCTGTTCGTTCCGAAGAGCATGATTTCTTACACCTATTCATATAATAGCAAATAGGTAACTGGGTTTTAGCTGACTGTTGAAGGTGGCATCCCGTAGGCTGTATGTGGCGACGGACTGGTAGTATACAGGCAGGGCTGAGTTCTGAAATGAGCTGAGGTAGAATAACAGCTCCCAGTCAGTAAATTCAACCGCGTAAAAATGACCTGACCCATGTCCTCTGTCCTGTTTGCAAGGGAATGATAAAATATAAATCCGTTTTAAAGTCTCCACATATGTAACGGAGTCAGATATACAGGGGTGTCAGATACACTTCTTGAAGACGGCAGAGATCTTAGGTGCACTTCTTGAAGGCAGCAGTGCAGAAGGGGCTGAGCTGCGGGGTGTTGCACTGTTGACAGGCTGAGGCCAGCTGTCGGCAGCATAGGAAGTGGTCTCGACAGCAGGTAGGCCAAAGGGACGGCTCCACTGAGGAGCACCCTTGGCTGCACTGCTCACACGGCCCTGAGCCAGGAAACAATAACATTGATGATCACGGCAGTAAGTTAAAATAATGATTATTGCTACTGATACACAAAATTAATTATGGTAATTATATTCATTGGGGTACGCTAAACCTGTAGGGTTCCTACTGTTTATGATAATAATAATTATTATAATTAAGGAGACATTCTCGGTAACATTAAATCAGGATTCGTTTCCTCATTACCTTGAACACCGTACACATCACAGGACCTTCCATTAATAGAAAATACAGTTTTATCAAGCGACTACTGGAGAGGTGCGCATGTTTGTCAAGGTGGAGAAAATGTCAAGTGTGCAAAAGAAAACCCACAGTGCCAAGGTGAGCGGCCAGCAAACTGTGATATTCCTAAGGCTGTATGTAATACTGGAGTGGAGTATTAGGTGGGCACACGGGATTTTAGCACCGTTAACCAAGTTTATGTGATTGACTGGGAATGACTATAATAATACGTTACACTGTACCGACAAGGCTGAGGGATTGATGACATCAAACTGCTCCTTCAAGGTCGATGGACTGATCACATCTTTTTATCTCTCCACTGCTTCTGTCAATGCATCGACACCATGTCTAACCCTCCTAGGGTAGGGTAGGTGCCTGAGACCGAGCCTTTAGCTCATAAGACTGTCATTCCCATTTGCCCCCTTGGGGCGGGGATGGCAGACCAGAGAGGCCTAGCTTGTGGCTAGGCCTGGGGACAGTTGGTCCCAAAGATGAGGAGGTACTTGTGCCTCTTCCCATGGAAGACTTAGGTCTCAGACACTCCCTAAAGCGGGAGCCAAGGCCGGGCCACCACTTGGAAAAGGCCCGGGCCGGGAGAATACCGGCTATTTAATAATAATAATAACTGCTTCTGTTGTCTCCATATTTGTCACGTCTGTTCGACCGATGAAGCCTACTGTGTAGGCGAAACGTTTCGGACGAGATACCTAACTGTTGCGCATGTGTCTTACCTAATGATTAGGAGAGATTACTGTTATTATTGTAATCGTATGAAGAGACGTCCGGTGCCTCTCTAACACCGGCTATATCTGTTTAGACAGACCTCCCACTTTTTTTTTGGACTGCCCAGTTTATCAAAGCGCCCAAGGATCTAAGTTCCGTCCACTTGTTTTTCGACACTTGCTCTGCTCTTTTGTCCAACAGTGCCATCTTTGATTTCTTTGACGAGCAAGACGTGAAACACTTTACTAGTAGATTCAAGTTTATTCTCTATAAGGGTTACAACGTGGGTTTTACAGGTTTTGGGTATTGTGTGGTTTACATGTTATAAAATACTAATTACAGAGGGGGCCACTAGGACACCTAGCATGGCTAGGCATTTCGAGCAGACTTAGATTAAATCTTAACATTAAATCCTTACAGATTATGGTATTAAGGCTAAGTGACTACATCGTAATTTGTGAGTTTAGCAATGTGAATGCTTTTGCTTTGGCACAATACAAGGTGTCTATATTGGAGTATCATAGGCAAACTTATGACTAGTTAGGATTTATTATTTTAAGATTAGTATTTCTGAGTTTATAGTCAGTGGGTGAGTGAGTGTAATTGTGAACCACCAGGTAGTTATCATGTAGTTAGTTGTCGGGGTGGATCAGGGAGATAAGATGTTTTCTAACTGTAGTTTTGAAAGTGATGAATGTGTCTGCAGTTCTAGAGTTTTCAGGTAGGGTGTTCCAGATTTTAGGTCCTTTGACAGTTTAGTTAGTTAGTTTAATATGTTTATTATGCACCCCATACCCGTCCTGTGGGCGGTAGTCAAAAGATTACAGAGGTACATAATTGGTCCAGGGACTGGGCCTCAAAGTTTTGATAGCTGAGCAAGTTACAGAGCCTTTGACATACATTGAATTTTTGTAAAGGTTTAGTCGAACACGGGGAATGTCATAGAGATGTTTGTGTCTGGTGTTATGCCTGTGGATCCTGTCACAACTATCAAGAAAGCGTTTTAGGTCAAGGTTAATATTGGAATTTAAGGTCCTGTAGATATAGATTGCACAGCAGTAAGTGTGGATGTTCTGAACAGGGAGTAAGTTTAGATCTATGAAGAGTGGGGGTGTGTGTTGTCAGGGATGGGATTTAGTGATTATTCTTACTGCGGCTTTTTGTTGGGTTATTATTGGCTTAAGGTGTGTTGCTGCAGTTGAACCCCAAGCACAGATAGCATAGGTGAGGTATGGATATATAAGTGAATGGTATAGTGTGAGAAGGGCAGTTTGCGGCACGTAGTATCGTATCTTGGAGAGGATCCCCACCGTTTTGGATATTTTTTTTTGTTATGTGTTGGATATGGGTGCTGAAATTTAGGTTGTTGTCGAGGTATAGGCCAAGGAATTTGCCCTCATTATGTCTGGCAATTAGAGTGTTGTCGATCTTAATGTTAAGTTGCGCAACACCTGCTCTGCTACCAAACATAATATAGTAGGTTTTGCCAGTGTTAAGTGTAAGTTTATTGGCTGTCATCCAAGTCGATATTTTGAGCAGCTCCTCGTTAACAATGGTGTTGAAGGTGGCAAGATTAGGGTGGGAGATGACATAAGTCGTGTCGTCAGCAAAGAGAATGGGTTTCAGGTGTTAGGATATGTTTGGAAGATCATTGATGTAAATGAGGAAGAGCAGGGGTCCAAGGACACTTCCCTGCGGAACTCCAGTATCAAGTGGCCGTATTGATGAGGCTGTGTCTTTAATGGTGACATACTGATACCTATTAGAAAGGTAGGATTTAAAATATGCAAGCGATGGCCTGTTATACCATAGTGGTCAAGTTTATGGAGTAGGATGCCGTGGTCTACTGTGTCAAACGCTTTTCTTAGGTCAATAAAAATTCCTAGCGGATGGTTTCTTTACTGTGAAGACGTTCCATCCTACAATGGCTTTTCTAATTCAGTACAAAGAATATAAACCGAAGACAGTGGAAGATGAGGTGATAAGTCCCTCAGTCCTTTAAAGGTGGTGTTTCAGTCCCTCAGCCTTGAAGAGGCCGAGGGACTCAGCACCTATGGCCCAATAGCAATTTCTCTCCACTTAGGTAATGTGTTTCTGAAGCAGTTATAAGGATGTGCTAATGAGTTGCTAAATACCTCCAGTTAAACAATTTACTGGCTAGTATCAAAATTAATTTTGAAAGGTCGCCAGTGCTATTACAAGCAGTTTTGCCAGTTATAAAGTGTAGAGTATTACACACGAGTAAGAGCGAAAAAATGAAGTTTGCCTAACAGTCTGATAGTCTTGCGTCTTACAAGCTAACATCTTGTAACTGACTCAAGAAATCGTAATGACACGATTGCACACAAACCCCGGTACGGACGGGGATTGAACGCACAGTGAGTCGTAAAACTCCAGACCGACGCATTAGCCATTGGGACAACTGGCTACAATAAGTCTGCCAAGGTACATCTTAACGGCAACTTCGTTAAAGTTCCGCCTTGCAACCTACTCACTTTCCGTTATTTCTTACCGCATTAAATTAACCAGATAGTATCAATCACTTTTTTCGTGAGTATCGGCCAGGCTTCTGTTAAATGAATATTTATATCTATTACAAAACTTTACTATGGTGGCGAGATTACCATTATCTGAGACCCGAGTGTTTCACAAGAATACTTTGGATGGTTCGTTGACCGAGACATGTTCAAAGCTACTTAATCAGCTTCATTTTTCTTTTTCTGGAGATAACAGTGGTGTTGGTGGTGGCCTTGTCATCCCATGGTCATTATCTGTTGAATGATGATGCACTGATTGATGTACACGTAGTGTACTTGAGAACAACTCAAAAAAAAAAAAAAAAACTGGGTGCCTTGCAATAAACTCCCAAATCTAAAAAAAAAAAAAAAATGGTGCAAAATATGATCAAATGAGTAATGACTATTTTTGTAACGTTAACCTTTATTATAAGGGCCAGAGTAACTGCATGTGAGGAGAGATCTGTAAATGTCTGGGTCAAGCCTCTGGTGCAATAGACTCGCTAGTTTCCAACATTCAGTGTTACTTGTACATATCTAGATTGTCGTCATCTCACTTTTGTACATAATTTTACCTCCAGATATGAGGTCCAGACACGAATTTTTTCTCTTATCAATTTCAAGTAACGTTTGTTCTCTCTTTTATAATTCTGTTGTGTTCGTATCTTTATACAGGATAGGAGACAGTTAAAAAAATGTATAATATTATACCGGTTACATTTCTTTAATATATTACTATGGCATAAAAATGCATAAAATACACTCTATGGAACGGAAACTATCTCAGTCCACGAGTGGAAATCTGTGAAGATCAGGTTACGAATCAATATACAAAAGTAACATAATATAATTATATGGGAGGGGAAGAATAATGAACAAAAATAAGATTTTCAAAACTTTCTAGCAAATATTAATTTGGCTGTTTATTATTTATTAGTCATCTATGATTTTTTGAGCCCTAAACACTGGGCTCTAAACATTTTTGTGGGTCTTAAGCACACTGTTCTTAAAGATAAACTAGCAATGTTCATAAAAGTTTTACATTTAAATCTGCCCGAAATACTTTACATAACTATATATATGTATCCTTAAATCATGTAATCTCTTGTACTGTATAATATGCACCATTTTGGTAGATAAATTTGTGTATCGTTTTTTATTTAAATTTTACGTAGGATAGTCAGAAATATAGAAAATGAATATGTCGGGGTTATTTTTAAAATGTATGTAAATGGTGGTGTAGGTGGAGGGAGGAAAGGTGGAAATGAGACGGGAGATGAGGGGAGGGATGGTGAATAATAATGGGAATAAGTAGGAGAGGAAGGAGGAAGAGAATAAGTCGAGGAATGGTAAAGGAAGAGAATAAGTCGAGGAATGGTAAAGGAAGAGGGGGAATAAGCAGTAGGAGGGGAAGAAGGAAGGGAAGGTGTGGGAGAGACGCAGGAGGAAGTACAGTGAACAATACCTGAGGTACAGGAGAGTGCATTGCGGGCCAGTTCCCACCTGCAGGCCTGTCCTCGTGTACCCCGCGGGCAAGGACTCTTTCCGATCACATTCTCTGCCTGAAAAAGAAAGATCAGATCACATGTCATGTACACCTGTTACATCCCCTACCTGTTTGTACACATGTCAGGTAAACTACGTTGGTGTACACCTGCAATGAGCTGACACATTTCAGAAGTAAATGAAGCGCCAAAATATACAAACGGGTTGCAAGATCACATTAGGTAAAACAAATACAAACAGTTAATTACACACTTAATATATGCTAAATTCAGCTGTTGTGAAATCAATTTTGATAAATAAAATGACGAAAATACGACACAGCAAGCTACCAGATCTACAAATAGGCAGAAAAAATTGGTAATCCGACACACTCACGCTCGCGCACACGCACACACACACACACACACACACACACACACACACACACACACACACACACACACACACACACACACACACACACACACACGTACATAAATTCAACTCTCCACCGAGTGCACTTCCAGAAGTGAGCTTGGCGGTGCACACTTCAGGAAAACCTTCACTGCTCTGTAACTTGCTCAGCTATCAAAACTTTGAGGCCCAGTCCCTGGACCCATTATGTACCTCTGTAATCTTTTGACTACCGCCCACAGGATGGGTATGGGGTGCATAATAAACATATTAAACTAACTGCATCATGGCACGGTCACTGGAGTTTTGTTTTTAGGGTTCTTACTTAACTTCGAAATTTATATTTTAAACTTTAGCTTTCGTTTAAATTTTTCGAATTATATTTTTAATCTGATGGAGTATAGTTACGACGAGAAAAGTTAAATTATTTTTCTTGAAATATTAGTACTGGTATCTAAGTACGTTAAATATATCTTTAAACGTATAAGAGAAAAATTTTAGAAAGGACTTAATTTTAAATGAGTTGTTGCTAATTGACCAGTTTTACCTATTCGGCACGACATTATATATATATATATATATATATATATATATATATATATATATATATATATATATATATATATATATTATATATATATATATATTATATATATATATATATATATATATATATATATATATATATATATATATATATATATATATATATATATATTATATATATATATATATATATATATATATATATATATTATATATATATATATATATATATATATATATATATATATATTATATATATATATATATATATATATATATATATATATATATATATATATATATATATATATATATATATATATATATATATATATATATATATATATATATATATATATATATATAGAGAGAGAGAGATATATAGAGAGAGAGAGAGAGAGAGAGAGAGAATAATCCCTTAACATACAGGTGTCTCAGGCTGTTGCTTGCTGGAGACGTTGGCCAAGACGAACGCTGGGATGGAAGTCGCTGTTCTCCTGCTAGAGGAGCGACTGCCCCGCTGTGGCTCCCCGGTTGTGGTGTTCTGTGGCAGTTCCTGTGGTAGGTTCTCACAACCGCACCAGCCTCCACACACCACCACAGTCACCACCGCAGCCGCAGCCACCATCTGCAGGCTCACCATCTTCAATCTGTGGCACCAGGAGCTAGTTAAAAAAAAAAGTATTTTTAATTCAGGATAACTCAACAAGACAAGCAGTATGGATTTTTTTTTTCATCGGGGTTTTCGTAGACTGACATACAACAAACACCCAGGTACGTAATTACTACTAGGTACATAATTACTACTAATTATCTAATTACTACTAGGTACCTAATTATTGCTAGGTACCCAATTACTGCTAGGTACCTAATTACCACTAGATACCTATTTATTATGTAAACATGGGTCAAACAATAAAAGCCACTTGGTAATTCTTTAAACTCGAAATCAATGTAGAAATACAAATGCCAGACAGTGACGCCTAGCGGACATAACAGAAGTGAACGAGTAAGTCGGAACGTAAACGTTAATACAAAAAAAAAAGGTCAACAATGTTAAAAGCAATAAAGAGTTAAATGCTTAACATGTTATAGAAAAGCTTGAGTCTCAGCTTATTAGAAAATAAGATAGATCCAGTTAATTTATTAAACGAGTTGCTTGAAAAACATTAAATGTTAAAAAAGACTAGAAATGTTTAAATGTTAAATTAAGATTTAGTTTTAAATAAGAGGGCTAGCAATTATTGAAATTATTATCATGCAGTGGAAATACTGTACATAGGAAAAATGGCAGTAAAGACTTAGAAAAGGATGATGAAGGATGGGAAAAGGGTGATGAAGGATGGGGAAAGGGTGATGAAGGGAAAGGGGGAAGGGTGATGAGGGAAATGGGTAAGGAAAGGCAATTCAGGATCCTTCAAGGACAGGAAATAGAGCAGGACAACTCCTTCAGTAGAGTTCCTCAAGGTGGACGACTAAGATGCCACCTGGTGCCCCTTGTGTTTCTCCCGTCTCCTGTGCATGGCCACCTGTCTCCGGTGCACAGCCACCTGTCTCCCGTGCACAGTCAACTGTTACCTGTCTCCCGTGCACAGCCAACTGTCTTCCACAGACAGTTCTCAGTAGTATCAGTTCCCAGTAGTACCAGTTACTTTACTTTGGTCAGTCGTAACCCCTCTAGGAGTGACTACGTGACCAAGAAACTTGATTTCTGATCTGAAAAACTGACATTTAGACAGTTTGATCTTTAAATTGGCTTCTTCAAGCTTACCAAGTACCACATCAAGTCTTTTCAAGTGTGTATCCACGTCTTTAGACATGACAATTACGTCATCTAAGTACACCATAAGTGCTTTACCTATGAGACCTCTAAGTCTAGTTGTAGAGTCAATATATATCTTATATCATTTTACTCAGAAAATCTAGTTTGTAAAATTACTCTCATCCTAAGATTACAGGCATAGATCCTGATGTAAACTTTTTACAAAATGAATTACACGAATCAACCAGTAACTGCAATTACTACACAGCAAACCAAGCAAAGACATTACTCAGTACAAACAGTAACATAACATCTTTAACTACAATGTCAGATCCTTGAACAAACATTATGATGACCTCACAGCATTACTGTTCCCTTCATTCCAATATATCAATCATCACGCTCACAGAAACCTGGCTTAAGCCTGATATTACAGATTTCTATACCATTCCTGGCTACATGGCTATACACAACTGTAGAACAGACCAGCAAGGGGGAGGAGCAGCTATATACTATTCAAATCAACTTGAATGTATCAATAAATCTTGCACAAGGGACGAACATTGAGAATATATCATAGCCAAATTTAAATCAAAAGACCTGCAAAAACCCCTCACAGTTATAAACATCTACAGAGTACCACAGTCAAACATTTATCACTGTAGTGAAAAACTAGGAAACATGATTACTGATGCACACATGAATAAAGACCACCTACTAACAGGTGATTTCAACATAAACATATTACACGACAAAGACCCACAAGTAACCGAATTCACAAACACAATGAGTAACTGCCTGTTGCTACCAGCAATATCTAAACCTGTAAATAAATGGTATCAAATACCGACACAGTGGAAATATAAACACATATGCAGTATAATGTGATCCTTTATTGACAACGTTTATTGGACAACTTGTCCAATACCCCTGCCAAGCTACCCAAGACTCTATAACTCCACCCGGTAGATCATCAGATGCAGCATTCTCCACCTGACCTCAACATTCTGAACATGACTATAAATACTCCCGTACCTTCCACCCCAGGTAGATCTGTGTGTGACTTGAAAAAGCCCACTGTGGGTGAAACGCTGTCAATAAAGGATCACATTATACTGCATATGTGTTTATATTTCCACAATATCTAAACCTACAAGAATCTCCGAGACAAGCATCTCCTTAATAGGCCACATCAGGACAAACACCATATCAATTCAATTCAATTCAAAGTTTATTCTCTATAAAGATTACAATGTTGAATTTACAGAATTTGGTTGTTGTGTGGTTTACATGTAGTTAAATAATGATTACAGAGTTTACCACTAGAACGCCTAGCATGGCTAGGCATTTCGGGCAGACTTATCCCCTTTAAAATCAGGCATAATCACAGACAACACTACAGACCACTACTCAACCTTTCTCATAACTAATCTGGGCAAACTGCCACAAGACATTACTAAAGTAACCTTCAGACTACATAACGAGACAGCAGTTAACAACTTTATAGCAGCTATGAATAACATCGATTGGCAAAATGAGCTTGAAACATATAGAGATATGAATGAATGTATAAATAACTTTCTAAAAAAAAGTCCAATGCCTCTATAACAGACATTGCCCCAGAAAAACTAAACAGATCACAGCAAAGAGACTGAATAATCCCTGGCTAACACCAAGCATCCTCAAATCCATTAACACAAAGCACAAATATGAAAAACAGTATAGAATGGGTCAAATAACTAGAGAACAGTCGAAAAATTACTCGTCAGCACTTACCAGCCTGATAAGAAGGTCAAAAGAATTGTATTATGAAAATAGATTACATAACATCAAAGGTGATATGAAAAAAATCTGGAAAACTATCTGAAATTCTTGGAATTAAAACGTTATCCAAAAACAAAGCAATCAAACTAACAAAACCAGATGAACCCCTACTCACTCCAACCGAAACAGCAAACAGACTTAATGTTTTCTTCTCCACCATAGGAAAAAATCTAGCAAACAAAATACCAAGCACAAACGCCCGTCCATCAGGCTACCTCGTAGGAACCTACCCAAATACGCTATTCCTAGCTCCAACCAACCCCACTGAAGTTATTCTCATCATAAACACCCTTAAAAACAAGGCAGGAAACATAAACAACTTGCCTGCTTTTATGTACAAAAAAGCTTCTCAAATATTGTCACCAATTATTGCAACGCTCTTTAACAAATTCATTGAATCAACTACCTTCCCAACAATCCTCAAAATAGCGAGGGTCACTCCGATCCATAAAGGAGGTGACCAAACTAACTTGAATAACTATAGACCAATATCTAACTTACCACTGCTCTCTAAAATCTTTGAAAAATTAATTCATAGACGGATCTATTCCTACCTCGTTTCACACAACATATTAAACCCTTGTCAGTTTGGATTCAGGAATAATAAAAGCACAAATGACGCTATCATACACATGGTAGAACTAATATATACCGCACTTGAAAAGAAATAAGTCCCGCTGGGCATTTTCATTGATTTACGTAAAGCTTTCGATACAGTCGACCATGAACTACTGAACTCCAAATTAATGCACTATGGTATCAGAGGCCACTCCCTCAACTACCTAAAGTCATACCTTAGTAACAGAACTCAATATGTGTAGGCAAATGATGCAAACTCTTCCACCCAACCAATCACAGTAGGAGTCCCACAAGGAAGCGTCCTTGGACCACTCCTCTTTCTCATCTACACCAATGATCTACCGAATTCATCACAGCTACTCAAACCTATATTATTTGCAGATGACACTACATATGTATTTTCCCACCCAGTCATACTAGCAAACACAGTCAATGCTGAATTACAGAAAATATCTGCCTGGATGATAACTAACAAACTTACTCTGAACACTGATAAAACCTATTTCATTCAGTTTGGAAACAAAGCTGCAAATGATCCAATTAACATTACGCTAAGTGGATGATCAGTCACAAGACTCACAGAGGGAAAATTCCTAGATATCCACCTTGACAGTAGCCTTATGTTCCGGACACACATACAACAAATCACTAAGAAAATCTCCAAGACTGTAGACATACTATCAAAGATAAGGTACTACGTTCCACAATCAGCTCTCCTGGCACTGTACCATTCACTCATATACCCTTATCTTACATATGGAATTTGTGCATGGGGATCAACAACATCCAATCACCTAAAACCCCTAATACCCCAGCAAAAGGCAGCAGTAAGAATGATAAATTCCCACTCCCGCCAGCATACTCCACCAATTTTCAAAATTCTGAATCTACTTACCATTAAGAACATTCATACTTATTCATGTGCCTACTACATACACAGAGAAATACTCGCAAATGTAAACGCCCCACTCGAACTTTTCCTCACCAACCTAAACAGGACACATAACCACAACACAAGACACAGATCTCTTTTTGATATACCTCATGTCCATATAACACTGTGTAAAAACTCTATGCACATAAAGGGCCCCAAAATATGGAATTCATTACCAGAAGATATTAAAGTAACCCAGTCTGAAAATCAATTTAAGACTCTTCTCAAAAGCCACTTAATCACCCTAGACTAAATGCTAAATACTCAGTACACATTTACTCACCTATGTACTACCACATCATAACTCAAACAATCACATTGAACCTTTTATCCATTGACAGGAATATAATTGAATCATCGTTTTTCACAAAAGCATTTTAGAATCAAAATACATATATCTTTGTATTATACAAATTTTGATTCATTTCTAATTAATATTCTACCGTACAACTATGAAATAATTACTTTCCTACTGTACAACTATGATATACTACTCCTTAGTATTAAGTAGAATGTAAGCCAATAATGTTAAGTTGGCCCATAATGCTTAGGCATAACAGAGGCTCTCTTTGCATTGCAACCCACTATTGTATATACACAATCTCTATGTACTGTTTGCAAAGACATTAAATAAATAAAGATATGAGCCTTGAGAACGTGATAGGGGAGGATCGTAATCCAAAGGCCATACGAATGAAGTGATAATGACCTGTCGGAGTGGAGAATGCAGTTAGCTCTTGGCTGTCCTCATGAAAAGGGACTTTCCAAAACCCTTGTAACAAGTCCAGGGTCGAAAAGACTTTGTTATCTCCGATGTTACGTAAAAGATCACCAAGTACAGGAAATGGGAAGCGATCTGGAATAGTTTTCGCATTTAACTTCCTGGGCACCAAGTACCATCCTTCTTAGGTACTAGGATCAAGGGTGCATTCCAAAGTGAATTGCTAGGTGCAATAACTCCATCATCAAGCATTTGATTACTACTGGTAACTGGTACTACTGGGAACTGATACTACTGAGACAGTCACCTGTCTCCCGCAGACAGTCACCTAAAACTGTTGAGCTCCTACACCATAATCTGTTAAATACTCTACCGTTAGAGGTTTATATATATTTTTATAGGTGTCTGCCTCATTTCTCTCATATTTATTTGCCATAATGAAAACATCTGTAAATAACCACTGTAGTCCCCAGGTATTTATTAATTTGAAAAATACATTTAGGCTTTTGCAGTTCTGCGCGCGCACCCTGTATTATTCAGATTACAAATGAATCAATACAAATGGGTTAATCATATATTTTTAAAATCTTTCGGTTTTTTTTTTTTTTTTGCAAATACGAAACCAAAATATGCAAGGCTGCCAATGTAAATTCTTATTATTATGAAATGTTACGCATAAACAGTAGGCGTCGGCATTCGAGTACAGAGGCGTCCAAAATGGAGACAGTAGAAACAGTGGAGAGGAAGAGAGGATGTGATTAACCCATCAGCTTTAAAGTAGTTTCAAAGTGGCCAGTCCCTCAGCGAGAAGCGTTCAGCTTCAAGTGTTAGGCTGAGGGACTGACCCCTCAAAACTACTTATTCAAAGCTGATGGACTAATTACATTATCTTTACCTATTCACTGCTTCTGCTGTCCGCACTGAAGCCCACCGTGTAGGAGAAACGTTTCCGAAATATACCTTACAGTTGCTCATTTGTCTTATCTATGTAACCAGTACCTTGCAGAGTCGCGCATTGGCGCCCCCCCCCAGCCCCCAAGCCTACGAGCACTACTTGCCGTGTCCGAAAAATCCTGAACCACTATCTGCCTAGCGACTGAGTTAGCCCTGCTACTATATCTTCCACTTAACAAACCTTCCTCTCACCTGACTATTCTTCCACTATCCCCACTTCCCCGCTCACCCCTCAAGGGTCTTACCTATTCTCTCTTGATCTCGATCTGTACTCACCTAGTTGAGGTTGCAGGAGTCGAGTCCGAGCTCCTGGCCCTGTACTCACCTATTTGTACTCACCTATTTGTGGTTGCAGGGGTCGATTCACAGCTCCTGGCCCCGCCTCTTCGCTGATTGCTACTAGGTACTCTCTCTCCCTGCCCCATGAGCTCTATCATACCTCGCCTTAAAACTATTTATGGTTCCCGCAGGCGGGAGAGATACATGATTATATACACCTGGAAAATCCTAGAGGGACTAGTACCGAACTTGCACACGAAAATCACTCACTACGAAAGCAAAAGTCTTGGCAGACGATGCAACATCCCCCCAATGAAAAGCAGGGGTGTCACTAGCACGTTAAGAGACCATACAATAAGTGTCAGGGGCCCGAGACTGTTCAACTGCCTCCCAGCATACATAAGGGGGATTACCAACAGACCCCTGGCAGTCTTCAAGCTGGCACTGGACAAGCACCTAAAGTCGGTTCCTGATCAGCCTGGTTGTGGCTCGTACGTTGGTTTGCGTGCAGCCAGCAGTAACAGCCTGGTTGATCAGGCTCTGATCCACCAGGATATCATGTGGGAGTTCGAACACGTGGATTGGGTAAAGTAATACTCACGTAGGCTGGTAGTACGTATATTACGGATAATGTGGGGAGCGCCCTTACAGCCGTAACCTTGTCTCTCTTGCTCACTCTCGTAAACTGACTGGCCGCCCACAGTACCCATATGTGAGGGTATCTTTGAATACTGCTATGGTCAGCACAATATGAATTCAGACAGTGACTCAGGCAGAGACGGTTGGTAGTGAGTCAACTACTGGTACACTGGTTACTACTACTGAGAAGGAGGCCTGGTCACAGACCGGGCCGCGGGGGCGTTGACCCCCGGAACTCTCTCCAGGTAAATTCCAGGTAAACTACGTCACTTTCTAGGCTATTCCACGGCCTGACTACTCTATGACTGAAGAAATACTTCCTAACATCCCTTTGATTCATCTGAGTCTTCAACTTCCAATTGTGACCTCTTGTGTCTGTGTCCCATCTCTGGAACATCCCGTCTTTGTCCACCTTGTCTATTCCGTGCAGTATTTTATATGTCGTTATCATGTCTCCCCTGACCTTCCTGTCCTCCAGTGTCGTCAGGCCGATTTCCCTCAACCTTTCTTCGTAGGACAATCCCCGTAGCTCTGGGACTATTCTTGTTGCAAACCTTTGCACTTTCTCTAATTTCTTGACGTGCTTGACTAGGTGTGGATTCCAAACTGGTGCTGCATACTCCAGTATGGGCCTGACGTAAATGGTATACAGAGTCTTAAACGAATCCTTACTGAGGTATCGGAACGCTATCCGTGTGTGTGTGTGTGTGTGTGTGTGTGTGTTTATTGTAAGGGAAAAAAAGCCGTTATTCAACAAGTATTTCCAGTCTCGGATTGTATCCTAGTCCACCTTCCCCGCAGCTCTTAATATCAAGAGAGAGAGAGAGAGAGAGAGAGAGAGAGAGAGAGAGAGAGAGAGAGAGAGAGAGAGAGAGAGAGAGAGAATCATATGAGAAATACAGATAACAGAAGACTTCACGGTCAACATTAAGGAAAAGATCCATTCCGTATTCGATAGCTAGCATGCATATTTGACGGGACAGATACAATTAGATGGAAGCTATGAGCTACAAATGACTCAATTGCAACAGTACTAGTACTATCCTAACTACTCTTGCCAGCTGTAGAAAAGTGCATACCTCTAAATCCAATTCTGAAACACTGTGCTCCGTGTCAGCTGTGGGCAGCTGACATCATTGTGTAGTTAATGTTAAGCTGCTTGCCACAGAGTTGAATTCATACAATTTAATAAATAATAATAATATAATAATCTTTATTTCTACAAGTAAATGTACAAGGTATACAGGCCTAGCTAACATCAATGAATACTACTATAGAGAAAGCCCCTTGTTATGCAGAGCATTTCGGGCAAATTAGGTCAATTTTGTCCCCAGGATGCGACCCACACCAGTCGACTAACACCCAGGTACCTATTTCACTAATGGGTGAACATGAACATCAGGTATCTTAAGGAGACGCGTCCTGTTTCCACTCGTACCGGGGACCGAGCTATGGGACATCTCAAAATGGTTTTCCCTGCCCTAGAAGGGCTCTTGGGAGTGGTCTGAAATGATTTGTGTAATTGTATCTCTCTATAATTTCAGAGATAATTATCCTTGTGTATGCTTGAGTGTGTGTGTGTAATCTCGGTATTTCCTTCATTCACGACCACACACTGTCTTGAATGTCCCCACCTACTCTGGGCGTGATGGGCGGGGTTCCGGTTCGTAACCTCTTCAAGGTCGCCCACTGTCCCGCCCATACCCTGCCATATCACAGCCGCCCACACAACACACCCACATACTATCCGTCCGTAAGTCAAAACACCTTACACTGTCGCATCTTATAAATAAGCCTCACACTTTTACCAGGCTCTTCCCCCCTTTGCTCTTTTTTTCCCCCGAGGCGTTGTTTCCACTATGACTTTCCTCTCAGGCCTTTCCTTTCATAGGTCTCTCATATCTCCTTCGCTCACTAAAATGGATCATACAGTTTTACCTCTTTTAGCCTCCTCGAGTCCCAAAAAAATAAAAACCATTGTTCTTCAACCCACTGCGTAGCTCATAAGATGTCTCATATCGCGTCAATATGCACGTAAATAATAAAAAAAAAAAACTATAAATTTAGACAACTCTCAGATTTGCAAGGAAGATTTAAATATCTAATACACTGTCGTAATACCAAAATATTCTGGAAAGATACCTCAACTTTGCCAACTGTATATACTAACTCATAACTACTTGCTTAACTAGTAAAGAACCTTTACCAGCCCCTTCGACAATTTATCTCTGACAGGCTGAAAATACTTCACTGCAGTGTTAGTGTGGCCAGCATCTTGCTATTGTAATAGAACATATTAATCTCGCAAATAGTTCTTTTAATATGGTAGCTTGCTGACAGAACACTGGGGGTCCAGCACCTGGACTCAATTCTGTGTACATCTACACACACCAAGCACCTATTCCGACCAATCATATTTCCAGACAAACCAGGCTTTTAATCAAAGCCCGGAGAGGTGTGGTCAGTAAGGTTGTGGGATAACATTGTTTACTATAAACGTCAGATTCTTCGTGGCCTTGGGTTAACGGGTCGAGCTGAGGCTGACCAACACGCCCATGGCTTTATGTTGAAAGCCTCTCAGTATGTCAACTTGTGAACATATACACGAGTCACTAATACATTAATATCTTAAGAATTGAAGCAAATTCAGTGCACGTATACTAATATGTACACCCCTCCGTAAACTCCTCTGTCCATATAAATCGAGGAACAGCCTCTCAGATACAAACATTTCCACCATACTTTGTTTTTTGGGAAACTTTAGTTCTGCACGTTTAGAACTGAATTTATGGACAACCTGGACCCGATGGATGATTCATTCCGAAAGGGGTGACATTAAAACATGGCTGTTTTTATGAAGTTCCTCTTACAAATTTCCTTTTACAGACTAACAACTGTGATTACATCGGATTATAGCCTTAGCTAACGCCTGCTATCGCTCCCAATATATGTGACCCACAACAGCCTACTAACACCCAGATACCCAATTACTGTTAGGTAGGTAAGGGCATCGTATGTATCATTCCACACCGAAATCTAACCCAGGGCCTTTCGGATGTGAGCCGAATGCTCTTATGAGATACAGACTATCTTAGATAAAAAAAATATAGAGGAACTTGCCTCACTGAATGTTTTCCGTAAAGGATTTTAATATATTGTTCATTATGAAACTCGTTCTTACATTTTTCTAGCACAAGATTTTGCCACCGAAGTAACTAGTTTATTGTGCACCCTATATCCATCGTGTGGACGGTAGCGCAAGAGTATATGGATACACAAAAGGTCTAGGAACTAGGCCCCAAAAGGGTTAACTGGAGTACATATGGATTTATATCTACATATCTTCAGTTCACTTATCTGTTACAAGCAAATTTAGGAAATTTGCTTAGTATATCTGGCATCTTATTTTCATTAATAAGATATCTTGGGATGTCACATAGGTTATTATACTGTCTATCTTTGTATTCCTCAATAAGTGGACAATTAAGCACATAGTGTTCAAGACAGTGAGTGACCATATGCCTGATCACATAATTTGCATTTAATTTGATCATCATCTGTGTGTCTCCCAAACTGCCAGAAGTACTTGTAACCAAGCCTAAGCCTGGCCACTACAACATCAGTCAGTCTGTTCACATTGCAAGTTGCTCCATAAACATATTTATCTACGTTCATGTTATAATGGTGGGATATAGATCTACTCAAGCTTCTAACTGCATTCCTATAACAATCATTTTCATTATTTACCTCTCTCCTAACATTATTCCTAATACTAGACACAGATATACCAAAGTTATATTGTACATTCTCCTTCTGGGTACTTTTCTTGGCTAACATATCAACTTGATCATGAAGGAGTAATCCAATGTGTGATGAGATCCATAGCAATTGTACATTAATTCCTTTGTCCCGGATTTTGGAGTATCTATACCTGGCTTCTCCAATGAGCATGTTGTTGGAGTCATTATATGAGTTAAGAGCCTTCGGTGATTACATGGAATCAGTATGATGATAGAATCAAGCTCAGTGTCATAAGTTAGCTTTAGCGCCATTAGGATTGCAAACAATTCAGTTTGTAGTGCAGACACCCAGTTGTTAATTTTTATGCCTAGTTCAACAAATTTATTATCGTTCTTAACTAGGGAGGTGGCAACAAGAGCAGATGCAGCCCTGCTAAAAGACTTCTTATTTATACCAGCTAGGCGAGAAATTTCTTCTTGAGCAGTTTCATTTGCAGTTTTCTACACATGTGCCGTGCAGCAAGTCAGCCCAGTTAATATGGCACTCCCTAGAAATCTATGACCTTCACCAAATCTCAAACTCTGAACTTTTCAACTTCGCAAGTATTGACCTTCTGTCTAACCATATCCAGTATAGTCCTTACATAGTGAAGTCATTGTGTAACCAACTTCCTACTAGCGTTACGTAATGTTGCACGTAATTCAATACTGCTCTAATGTTGCATGTAATTCAGTACTGCTTAGATAATGAAATGTTAAGGCCAGTCCCTAGTCTCATTATATGACACCATTATATTACCATCTACAGGATGGATGCAGGGTGACAACCACTCACAGAATGGATGCAGAGTGACAACCACCCACAGGATGGATGCAGGGTGACAACCACCCACAGGATGGATGCACGGTGACAACCACCCACAGGATGGATGCAGGGTGACAACCACCCACATGATGGATATGGAGTGGTGACTGACCACAGTACTGGTATAGAGTGACTACCTCCCACAGGATGGTCACGACCGTTTACACGATAGGTTTTGGGTGAGAACCGCTTACGTAATTGGTATGGGGTAACGACCGCTGCACAGGATGGGTATAGGGTAACGACCGCTCACAAGATGGGTATAGGGTAACGACTGCGCATGGGATGGGTATGGGGTAACGACCACTCAAAGGACGCGTTTCCTTACACCTGTTGTCCTGTTCACCTAGCAGCAAATAGGTACCTGGGTGTTAGTCGACTGGTGTGGGTCGCATCCTGGGGGACAAGATTAAGGACCCCAATGGAAATAAGTTAGACAGTCCTCGATGACGCACTGACTTTCTTGGGTTATCCTGGGTGGCTAACCCTCCGGGGTTAAAAATCCGAACGAAATCTTATCTTATCTTATCTTATCTTAACGACCGCGCACGGAATGGGTATGGGGTAACGACAGTTCACGGGATGGGTATAGGGTAACGACCACGCGCGGGATGGGTATGGGGTAACAACAGCTTACAGGATAGATATGGGGTAACAACCGTTAACGGGATGGGTATAGGGTAACGATCGCTCACGGGATGGGTATGGGGTAACGATCGGCAACGTAATAAGTATGGAGTACGTAATAAGGCAGTAACACTAATATGGCCAGAGAAGGAAGGATGGAAGTAATAGAATTTGAAGAGTATTTTGACCTGCAAAATCACTCACTGTTCTTGGCAATAAAAATATTTATATACCAAATATAAGAATAAAGTCAGGGATTCCTTTGAGAATCAGCCTAAAATGGCATATACTTAACAAAATGTGATAAAGATCTTTACGATTTTTTTATAAACAGAAATTGGTGTACTGGGGTGATATATATTGTTATTTACATGAAGTACGTAAACAGCGATTTTATGCATATGGATGAATGCATTTTTCAACGCCTAGGCCTCCCATGTAGGAGGCTGAGGTACCAGACAACCCACTGACGGGGCCTGGAGTCACTGACACAGCTGGAATCCTGCCGAGAATTATGTCTTAATTCATTTTGCTGGATTTTTTTATGAGCTCTAAATCTTGACCTTAAACTCAGGATTAATTGTAACAGGGAGAGCCTAGTTATAAAGGGAGCCCACTTATACTAAGGAACCTAGTTATAAAGGAGGCCCATTTATACCAAAGAATGTAGTTATACCGAGGAACCTAGCGAAAGCTGAATTAGAGAACATAATTTTGCTTTAGTTAAAATACGAACACAGTTCTGAATTACCAGCCTCAAGCGCTGACCACTCAACAAATACAAGCTGTGAAATTTGACCTGGTAGATGACTAAAGAAAAATACAGAACACACATGAGAACATCACAGGTCCTCATTATACACAGATATACGCGTAGTTTTTAATGTTTGTAAATGTGTAAATCATTTATTACCTTAACTCCTATAATTTCCCCTCCCCTTTTAATCTTCCACATTCATTAAGCCCCCATTCCCTCCTCTCTCTCTCTCTCTCTCTCTCTCTCTCTCTCTCTCTCTCTCTCTCTCTCGCATCATCAGTATTAACTCTTCCACACACATCCATTCGTTCTGTTACATTAAATTATTTTCTCGTATTTAAGAACTTCACAACAAATTTAAACAAGTTCAATCACAATTTAATCCTTAATTCAGTTTATTCTCTTGGTCAATTTACCCTATATTTTGAACATTAAAAAATGAGTGTCATTACGAGTCATTGTAAAATCTATATTAAACTCGTCATATCTAGTCTCAAAATAATGTAAATAAATGAAACGATAAATAAATTACTGTTTAATAATGGAACGGAAAATATCAAAGTGTAAAAGTCATTACAAATATCATCCGAACACTATATTTTTTTATTAAGAAGACCTTCAATGATTTCAAGTCTTGATAAAAAAATAGTTTACCTTAATGGGTCAGAGTTGAGCATCTGGTGAGCAGGTGTGATTTTGGTGGATTAGTGGTGGTGAACAGGTGTGGGGGTGGGCCGGTGTAATGGGGATGAACAGGTGTGGTGGGGTGGACAGGTGTGGGGGTGTACCGGTGTTGTGTGGGGGGCAAGTGTGGTGGGGTGGACAGGTGTAGGGGTGGGCCGGTGTGGTGGGGGCTGGGTAGGTGTGGTGGGGGTGGGAAGGTGTGGTGGGGTAGATAGGTGTGTTGGGGTGGATCGGTTTGGGGGTGGGCCGGTGTGGTAGGGGGTGGGTAGGTGTGGTGAGGGTAGGCAGGTGTGGTTGCGGGTGGGCGGGTGTGGTGGGAGCTGGGTAGGTGTGGCGGGGGGTTGGCAGGTCTGGCATAACGTATTATTCAAGACCCTTCCAGCAGGTCATTTACATATAAAAATAACGGTGGTCCAAGTACTGATGCCTGAGGGACTCCACTCGTAGCACTGATTCTAGAAGCCCCGGCCCACACCCCGTACGTGTGCCTCGCCTGGCGCTGCACCTCCCTCCTACCTTCACACTCCTTCCTAGGCTTCAATAATTTGTGCACCAAACCTAGCACTTTTACTTCAGCATGCTCTCCTAGCGTCGCTGACCAGCTGTTGAGTCTGTCAACTGACAGGTTGTGGTGCTGTATTGGCCGGTGTGTGGAGTTGTGGTGCTGTATTGGCCGGTGTGTGGGGTTGTGGTGCTGTATTGGCCGGTGTGTGGGGTGGTGGTGCTGTATTGGTCGGTGTGTGGGGTGGTGATGGTACCGTAGGTGGTTGTGTGGGTAGCAGGGGTGCCGTGGGTGGGTGTCGAGTGGTGGGGGTGCCGTGGGCGGGTGTGGGGTTGGTGGGTGTGCCGTGGGTTGAAGTGTGGAGTGGTGGGTGTGTCGTTGGTGGGAGTGGGGGTTTTGAGTGTGCCGTGGGTAGGTGTGGGGTAGCGGGGGTGCCGTGGGTAGGTGTGGGGTAGCGGGAGTCTACCTGGAGGGCATTCCGGGGATCAATGCCCCAGCGGCCCGGTCCACGACCAGGTCTCCCGGTGGATCAGGGCCTGATCAACCAGGCTGTTGCTGCTGGCCGCACGCAATCCAACGTACGAACCACAGCCCGGCTGATCCGGCACCGTCTTCAGGTATCTGTCCAGCTCCCTCTTGAAGACAACCAGGGGTTTTCCCGTAATGCCCCTTATTGCTGGTGGGAGGCTGTTGAGCAGTCTTGGGCCCCAGACACTTGTTGTGTTTTCTCTTGGTGTGCCAGTGGCGCCCCTGCTTTTCAGTGGGGGTATGTTGCATCGCCTGCCAAGTCTTTTGCTTTCGTATGGAGTGATTGCTGTGCGCATATTGCAAAAAGAGATTATGAGGTTAAAGTTGCAAGAGAATCGAAGACTAACCCAAAAGGATTCTTTCAGGTATACAGAAGTAAGATCAGGGACAAGATAGGCCCACTCAAAAGTTCCTCGGGTCAGCTCACTGACAGTGATAAGGAAATGTGTAGAATTTTTAACACATACTTCCTCTCAGTTTTTACACAGGAGGATACCAGCGATATTCCAGTAATGATAAATTATGTAGAACAGGACGATAATAAACTGTGCACGATTAGGGTCACAAGTGACATGGTCCTTAGGCAAATAGATAAATTAAAACCTAACAAATCCCCAGGCCCTGATGAACTGTATGCAAGGGTTCTAAAGGAATGTAAAGAGGAGCTTAGCACACCTTTGGCTAATCTTTTCAACATATCACTACAAACTGGCATGGTGCCAGATAAGTGGAAAATGGCAAATGTGATACCTATTTTCAAAACAGGTGACAGGTCCTTAGCTTCGAACTATAGACCAATAAGCCTAACCTCCATAGTGGGAAAATTTATGGAATCAATAATTGCCGAGGCAGTTCGTAGCCACATTGAAAAGCATAAATTAATCAACGAATCTCAGCATGGTTTTACAAAGGGGCGTTCCTGCCTTACGAATTTATTAACTTTTTTCACTAAGGTATTTGAGGAGGTAGATCATGGTAATGAATATGATATTGTGTATATGGACTTCAGTAAGGCTTTTGACAAGGTCCCACATCAGAGACTATTGAGGAAAATTAAAGCACATGGTATAGGAGGAGAATTTTTTTCCTGGATAGAGGCATGGTTGACAAATAGGCAGCAGAGAGTTTGCATAAATGGGGAGAAATCAGAGTGGGGAAGCGTCACGAGCGGTGTTCCACAGGGGTCAGTGTTGGGCCCCCTGCTGTTCACAATCTACATAAACGACATAGATGAGGGCATAAAGAGCGACATCGGCAAGTTTGCCGATGATACCAAAATAGGCCGTCGAATTCATTCTGACGAGGACATTCGAGCACTCCAGGAAGATTTGAATAGACTGATGCAGTGGTCGGAGAAGTGGCAGATGCAGTTTAATATAGACAAATGCAAAGTTCTAAATGTTGGACAGGACAATAACCATGCCACATATAAACTAAATAATGTAGATCTTAATATTACGGATTGCGAAAAAGATTTAGGAGTTCTGGTTAGCAGTAATCTGAAACCAAGACAACAGTGCATAAGTGTTCGCAATAAAGCTAATAGAATCCTTGGCTTCATATCAAGAAGCATAAATAATAGGAGTCCTCAGGTTGTTCTTCAACTCTATACATCCTTGGTTAGGCCTCATTTAGATTATGCTGCACAGTTTTGGTCACCGTATTACAGAATGGATATAAATTCTCTGGAAAATGTACAAAGGAGGATGACAAAGTTGATCCCATGTATCAGAAACCTTCCCTATGAGGATAGACTAAGGCCCTGAAACTGCACTCTCTAGAAAGACGTAGAATTAGGGGGGATATGATTGAGGTGTATAAATGGAAGACAGGAATAAATAAAGGGGATGTAAATAGTGTGCTGAAAATATCTAGCCTAGACAGGACTCGCAGCAATGGTTTTAAGTTGGAAAAATTCAGATTCAGGAAGGATATAGGAAAGTACTGGTTTGGTAATAGAGTTGTGGATGAGTGGAACAAACTCCCAAGCACCGTTATAGAGGCCAGAACGTTGTGTAGCTTTAAAAATAGGATGGATAAATACATGAGTAGATGTGGGTGGGTGTGAGTTAGACCTGATAGCTTGTGCTACCAGGTCGGTTGCCGTGTTCCTCCCTTAAGTCAGTGTGACCTGACCTGACTAGGTTGGGTGCATTAGCTTAAGCCGGTAGGAGACTTGGACCTGCCTCGCATGGGCCAGTAGGCCTTCTGCAGTGTTCCTTCGTTCTTATGTTCTTATGTTCTTATGTTGGAAAAAGTTCCTGTAATCTCTTACTCTCTCTCTCTCTTTCTACCTCCTTCATTTTGCTTTTAACATTCTTGAATTTATATCCTACAAGTTATTAGCTTCCCCCAGATCATTTTAATTAAAGCCCGGTCCTGTTTAAAGTGTATTGCCGCTCACTAGAATGCTACCCACAACAGTTAGCTAACACCCAGGTGAACAGTCGATTGGTATAAGCAAGTCTTGTTCATTAGTTTCCACCCGCCCAGAATTGAACCCGGTCTTTCGATTGTGAATCGGAGCTATGAACAAAAGTACTGATAATTATTATTATATTTATTGACAAGCGTTAAACCCGTAAAAGTCATACATCGCCTATGAAATGGGAGGTAATTAAGCTTTCTTCAGTTCCTTGGATCAAGAGCCCCTTAGCCCCCCGAAGGCACCTCCTTGAATGAATCTCAAGTTAATGACAGCTTGGTGGTCAGGAAGAACATATTGCGCACGATGTTTCGTAATCTAGGCTCTGGTATGATGTTTTGCACTAATTTCGCAATGTTGAAGAAATTATGTAAGACTGCAGCCTTGTTGCAGTGAGAGTGAGTGAGCGTGCGCATGCGTGAACATGTGTGAGCGTCCTCACTCTTTTGCGGTTGCAGGGGTCGAGTCTCTGGTCCTGACCCTGCATCATACTACTTGCCGGGTTCACTCCCTAGTCTCTCGGACTCGTATGTACCTATTACAGATATGTATTTAGCCTTCAACTACTGCTTCATCCAAGTCATGCCACTGACCACCCTGAAAAAAAAATCTTGTCATCTAATGACTCGTTTGTGTATCAACTGTGCCCGCATGAACCTATTTCTCGCCTCTTGAACAGTTTCCCGTTACCTTATTAAGTCCTCTGAGTATTTTAATAGTTGTGTGTTCCATTTTTTATTCTTTAATGTCATCAGGTTCAGTTTCTTTATTCTCGTTACAGTTCATTCCCATTCTATCAGGAACTAGTCTCGTAAACTTCTTTGCACACTCCAGATTCTTGACATGTTTTATCAGGTGTGGGTTCCAGGTTGGTTCTACGTACTTCAAGATGGGTCTGCCTTGTATCGACTTTAAACTCCTAAAAGGTAATCTTAGATTCGCCAAGCGCAATGCCAAAAGTATTCGGGTGATACGAACCTCTGGCTAAATGTTAGGAACTAAGTTCAAACCTATCCTTTAAGTGAGGTTCGCAGCATGGGCTCCAAGAGTCTGCATTAAATTTCCAGTTTTTCCTTTTCTCACCTTTTCCATCACCTTATATTGGCTGGGACTTAATTCTGTAATATCCTTATCCTCTGCAGTTGATCTTCGCATTTCCAAGCCATCTGCGAACATACCAGAAACAGTACCAACTCCACTACCAATGCCTTCTGCACGCCCACTTGCGTATTATCACACCTCATGCCTGACAATCAACGCCTCCTTCCCAGTAGGTATTATTTGATCCACTGGATGATTTATATGATGGGTCTATAATTTCCTCACAAACAGAACACAAAGAGTAGTAGTCAACAGAGTAAAGTCTGAGGCAGCTACGGTGAAAAGTTCTGTTCCACAAGGCACAGTACTCGCTCCCATCTTGTTTCTCATCCTCATATCTGACATAGACAAGGATGTCAGCCACAGCACCGCGTCTTCCTTTGCAGATGACACCCGAATCTGCATGACAGTGTCTTCCAATGCAGACACTGCAAGGCTCCAGGCGGACATCAACCAAATCTTTCAGTGGGCTGCAGAAAACAATATAAAGTTCAACGATGAGAAATTTCAATTACTCAGATATGGTAAACACGAGGGAATTAAATCTTCATCAGAGTACAAAACAAATTCTGGCCACAAAATAGAGCGAAACACCAACGTCAAAGACCTGGGAATGATCATGTCGGAGGATCTCACCTTCAAGGACCATAACATTGTATCAATCGCAGCTGCTAGAAAAATGACAGGATGGATAATGAGAACCTTCAAAACTAGGGATGCCAAGCCCATGATGACGCTCTTCAGGTCACTTGTTCTATCTAGGCTGGAATATTGCTGCACACTAACAGCACCTTTCAAGGCAGGTGAAATTGCTGACCTAGAAAATGTACAGAGAACCTTCACGGCGCGCATAACGGAGATAAAACATATCAATTACTGGGAGCGCTTGAAGTTCCTGAACCTGTACTCCCTGGAATGCAGGCGGGAGAGATACATGATTATATACACCTGAAAAATCCTAGAGGGACTAGTACCGAACTTGCACACGAAAATCACTCACAACGAAAGCAAAAGACTTGGCAGACGATGCAACATCCCCCCAATGAAAAGCACGGGTGTCACTAGCACGTTAAGAGACCATACAGTAAGTGTCAGGGGCCCGAGACTGTTCAACTGCCTCCCAGCATACATAAGGGGGATTACCAATAGACCCCTGGCAGTCTTCAAGCTGGCACTGGACAAGCACCTAAAGTCGGTACCTGACCAGCCGAGCTGTGGCTCGTACGTTGGTTTGCGTGCAGCCAGCAGTAACAGCCTGGTTGATCAGGCTCTGATCCACCAGGAGGCCTGGCCACAGACCGGACCGCGGGGGCGTTGACCCCCGGAACTCTCTCCAGGTAAACTCCAGGTATATTTTATTTATTTCTTTTATTATCACACTGGCCGATTCCCACCAAGGCAGGGTGGCCCGAAAAAGAAAAACTTTCACCATCATTCACTCCATCACTGTCTTGCCAGAAGGGTGCTTTACACTACAGTTTTTAAACTGCAACATTAACACCCCTCCTTCAGAGTGCAGGCACTGTACTTCCCATCTCCAGGACTCAAGTCCGGCCTGCCGGTTTCCCTGAACCCCTTCATAAATGTTACTTTGCTCACACTCCAACAGCATGTCAAGTATTAAAAACCATTCGTCTCCATTCACTCCTATCAAACACGCTCACGCACGCCTGCTGGAAGTCCAAGCCCCTCGCACACAAAACCTCCTTTACCCCCTTCCTCCAACCTTTCCTAGGCCGACCCCTACCCCGCCTTCCTTCCACTACAGACTGATACACTCTTGAAGTCATTCTGTTTCGCTCCATTCTCTCTACATGTCCGAACCACCTCAACAACCCTTCCTCAGCCCTCTGGACAACAGTTTTGGTAATCCCGCACCTCCTCCTAACTTCCAAACTACGAATTCTCTGCATTATATTCACACCACACATTGCCCTCAGACATGACATCTCCACTGCCTCCAGCCTTCTCCTCGCTGCAACATTCATCACCCATGCTTCACACCCATATAAGAGTGTTGGTAAAACTATACTCTCATACATTCCCCTCTTTGCCTCCAAGGACAAAGTTCTTTGTCTCCACAGACTCCTAAGTGCACCACTCACCCTTTTCCCCTCATCAATTCTATGATTCACCTCATCCTTCATAGACCCATCCGCTGACACGTCCACTCCCAAATATCTGAATACATTCACCTCCTCCATACTCTCTCCCTCCAATCTGATATCCAATCTTTCATCACCTAATATTTTTGTTATCCTCATAACCTTACTCTTTCCTGTATTCACTTTTAATTTTCTTCTTTTGCACACCCTACCAAATTCATCCACCAATCTCTGCAACTTCTCTTCAGAATCTCCCAAGAGCACAGTGTCATCAGCAAAGAGCAACTGTGACAACTCCCACTTTATGTGTGATTCTTTATCTTTTAACTCCACGCCTCTTGTCAAGACCCTCGCATTTACTTCTCTTACAACCCCATCTATAAATATATTAAACAACCACGGTGACATCACACATCCTTGTCTAAGGCCTACTTTTACAGGGAAATAATTTCCCTCTTTCCTATGTACTCTAACTTGAGTCTCACTCTCCTCGTAAAAACTCTTCACTGCTTTCAGTAACCTACCTCCTACACCATACACCTGCAACATCTGCCACATTGCCCCCCTATCCACCATGTCATACGCCTTTTCCAAATCCATAAATGCCACAAAGACCTCTTTAGCCTTATCTAAATACTGTTCACTTATATGTTTCACTGTAAACACCTGGTCCACACACCCCCTACCTTTCCTAAAGCTTCCTTGTTCATCTGCTATCCTATTCTCCGTCTTACTTTTAATTCTTTCAATAATAACTCTACCATACACTTTACCAGGTATACTCAACAGACTTATCCCCCTATAATTTTTGCACTCTCTTTTGTCCCCTTTGCCTTTATACAAAGGAACTATGCATGCTCTCTGCCAATCCCTAGGTACCTTACCCTCTTCCACACATTTATTAAATAATTGCACCAACCACTCCAAAACTATATCCCCACCTGCTTTTAACATTTCTATCTTTATCCCATCAATCCCGGCTGCCTTACCCCCTTTCATTTTACCTACTGCCTCACGAACTTCCCCCACACTCAACTGGCTCTTTCTCACTCCTACAAGATGTTATTCCTCCTTGCCCTATACACGAAATCACAGCTTCCCTATCTTCATCAACATTTAACAATTCCTCAAAATATTCCCTCCATCTTCCCAATACCTCTAACTCTCCATTTAATAACTCTCCTCTCCCATTTTTAACTGACAAATCCATTTGTTCTCTAGGCTTCCTTAACTTGTTAATCTCACTCCAAAACTTTTTCTTATTTTCAACAAAATTTGTTGATAACATCTCACCCATTCTCTCATTTGCTCTCTTTTTACATTGCTTCACCACTCTCTTAACCTCTCTCTTTTTCTCCATATACTCTTCCCTCCTTGCATCACTTCTTTGTAAAAACTTCTCATATACTAACTTTTTCTCCCTTACTACTCTCTTTACATCATCATTCCACCAATCGCTCCTCTTCCCTCCCGCACCCACTTTCCTGTAACCACAAACTTCTGCTGAACACTAACACTACATTTTTAAACCTACCCCATACCTCTTCGACCCCATTGCCTATGCTCTCATTAGCCCATCTATCCTCCAATAGCTGTTTATATCTTTCCCTAACTGCCTCCTCTTTTAGTTTATAAACCTTCACCTCTCTCTTCCCTGATGCTTCTATTCTCCTTGTATCCCATCTACCTTTTACTCTCAGTGTAGCTACAACTAGAAAGTGATCTGATATATCTGTGGCCCCTCTATAAACATTTACATCCTGAAGTCTACTCAACAGTCTTTTATCTACCAATACATAATCCAACAAACTACTGTCATTTCGCCCTACATCATATCTTGTATACTTATTTATCCTCTTTTTCTTAAAATATGTATTACCTATAACTAAACCCCTTTCTATACAAATTCCAATCAAAGGGCTCCCATTATCGTTTACACCTGGCACCCCAAACTTACCTACCACACCCTCTCTAAAAGTTTCTCCTACTTTAGCATTCAGGTCCCCTACCACAATTACTCTCTCACTTGGTTCAAAGGCTCCTATACATTCACTTAACATCTCCCAAAATCTCTCTCTCTCTCCTCTGCTTTCCTCTCTTCTCCAGGTGCATACACGCTTATTATGACCCACTTCTCGCATCCAACCTTTACTTTAATCCACATAATTCTTGAATTTACACATTCATATTCTCTTTTCTCCTTCCATAACTGATCATTCAACATTACTGCTACCCCTTCCTTTGCTCTGACTCTCTCAGATACTCCAGATTTAATCCCATTTATTTCCCCCCACCGAAACTCCCCTACCCCCTTCAGCTTTGTTTCGCTTAGGGCCAGGACATCCAACTTCTTTTCATTCATAACATCAGCAATCATCTGTTTCTTGTCATCTGCACTACATCCACGCACATTTAAGCATCCCAGTTTTATAAAGTTTTTTCTTCTTCTTCTCAGGTATGATTATAAATATGATTATCATTATTATATTCACAAGAAAGCTCGACTTAACTGACGTGTCTTCCATGATATCACTGCAGGTTCCTGAAGACTTAGCCCAGTCTCTTGCGTAATATAGTGTAAGATGTAAAAATGTTATGCACTCCCAGAATATGTAGTCCATCCCTCTGTCTTACTTCTGTTACGGTACCATAGAATTCCAGCAACTTTACGAGACAGGAGAGGCCTTAACATCTCTAAACCCGTGCTGTTTGAGGACCCTAATCTCCAAGTGCCCATTCCACTTCTGATTACCTTTTCCATTATCTCACATAGCACGCATGTAAATGATAGTCTTAAATATTCAGACCACAATCGCTTATTTCCATATTTGTAAAGACGCCGGTCAGAGAAGAAATCTCTCTTAACTCATATTCAGTAAATATATTTAGTATTTTATTTATGTTGGCGAGAAGAGGATCGAGTAAAAGGTCGATCCTCCTCCCGCCAAACATGAGACAGACAAGCTACCTAAGTATGTTGATCATTTATACATTGTTAGCATTAAAGCAAAATTCACGGGCAGGCTAACATCTGCTCTTTCTTCAAGGAACTGAGATAAGAGCCACAAGAAGCTTGTTAATAAGGCTAACTTATGGCAGTGAGTTAGCTTCGTTGACAATAACTGTCATAACTGAATTAACGAAACGCGAGCACTAACATGATCATTGTAGAAACGTAAAAAAAAAACGAAATTAATCTGAAATTACTGTGACTTTCTTCTCGCAATGGCCTGTTTCCACACGACATAATTGGTAAATTAACCAAGGTATTCTGAAAGGAAAAGTCGAATCCAACCTTGGTGTCTCTCCTTCAAGCGTTAGAAATATTATTATGAGAGAACTGAAGAGTGAATTTGAATGACAAGACGAATGCAATTAGATGACTCGGTAGATCCATAACCCACTATTTTAACATGAATGCAGACAAGCACGTCTATGGAGCAACTTGTAAGGTAAACAGAACGACAGGTGTCACTGTTAATAAGCTTAGA
Organism: Cherax quadricarinatus; assembly: GCF_038502225.1. Lineage (NCBI taxonomy): Eukaryota > Metazoa > Arthropoda > Malacostraca > Decapoda > Parastacidae > Cherax > Cherax quadricarinatus. Next base: position 15,297,421 of record NC_091317.1, read on the forward strand.
CCTCGTAATAAATACATCAGGCAGCTTGACATACACAGACGGTAATCAAATTGCGTTAGTGATTCAGATACGCGAAAAAAATGTCAAGTAGTATGGTTCATTTCTTTGGCATCCTTAGGTCCTCCTCAAGGATGTGACTTGTAAGAGTCTATTGTCTTGTGTATCTATTTAATGTTAGGTGAATATGGGTAACATGCTGTGTGTCCCGCACCGTCCGAGACTAAACCCGGGTTCTTTCATTTGCGAGCCAATGACTCCACCACTGAGCTTATAGTCAGACTAATAGCCACTTTCTTGTACACTGTGTTTAACTATTCCTTTTTTAAATGTTGCTGAGATGGGCATCACATGAGTGTAAGTCATGCATCAAGATTTCTTAATGAAAAAGATACAAGAAATTCTTTGCAAAATATTCGTTTGCTTCTGACTGGCCCACTTGGTTTTTGTCATTCAATTCCTGTTCCGTCACAGCTATCTTGTCACAGCTATCGTGCTGTCACAGCTATCTTGTTCTGTCACAGCTTTCTTGTTCTGTCACCGCTATCTTATGACTAGTGGCAAGGTATCTCGTCTTCCGTTGCTGGCAAGCGAGTACAGTATTTCTTTAAAATCTCGAATGGAGTTCTTTCCAGATTTCCTCGTCATCCTACACGAGTTCAACATTTTCTTCAGTCTGAATACGTGATCCTCTATCTTTAAACTGTTGAATGTGCGTGAATATGAGAGACATTAGGCAACACACACACACACACACACACACACACACACACACACACACACACACACGAGAGACCACTGACACTAGTATCAACCGAGGTATGTGACCTTGATTGCACAACTCACGTAATGCCTGGGAACAATCGCGCCTTACCTTGACACCACGTACGTCCACTATGTTTATATCACCTCAGGTGAAAGTCTTGGGAGATTCAACACCGGTTTTAAAACGCTCCAAATTAATTCCATCATGTTTGTTGAAATTGGATTTTTTTGTGTGTGCGTGACTCGTGATATGGATAGTGGAGGTGACGAAGACTGTTGTAGCAGAATGCACGCACATGTGTGCACGGACATATTTACGTCTATAAAGATTATGGACTGACACAGCGTCTAGAAGATCAATAAAGTCTGGCATCTGTGGTACTGACAGGGTATTACAGGAAGTTTCAACGTCTATTTTTTTTTTTTTTGGGGGGGGGTTATTTGTTGTTATTTGTAAATGAATATAGCAGTTATTAAATAATCAAGCCTTAATAATCATAATTACAATAATTATAATAAAACTAAATAATAATTAAGTTAATCATGACTCGAAGTCTACCAGTCTGTCAGTGTCTCCACTAAGGTAGCTGACAACGGAGGGTGCATGTCCCTTTTTTCCATTCCTTTACCCCCTTTTCACAGCGCTTTCCCCTTCTCTCATCTTTTCCCCTCTTTACCTCCATCCCTCTCTTCTCTATCCCTTCCTTCTCTTCCATCCCTCTCATCCCTACTATACCTGCTAATGATTCATAACGGTATATCGTGCATAAAACACAATATCAGTTATTTCCTCGCCTTTGGGGTTTAGTGGTCGGTGAATTTCTCTTCGCTGTCGAAACAGGAAAATTCAGCATAGGGTCTTAACTTCATAAGTAAACATAAGATCCCTTCCGCCTTGCGTTCTGTTAAGGAGGTTTCATGATCCTGAGGACCGAGTCTTGCGCGCTGTTAACAGAGGTTCATGATCTAGGTGACCTTGTGTTCCGTTGTTCATGATTCAGAAGACCGAGTCTTGCGGCCTGTTAAGGGAGATTCATGATTTAAATGACCTTGTGTTCCGTTTTTCATGATCTAGAGGACCGAGCCATGCGATATTAGGAAGATTAATGATCTAGATGACTGAATCTTGGATTGTTTGGAAGAGTCATGATCTAGAGGAGTCCTGCGTTCTACTGGAGGGGTTCGTGATCTAGACGACCAAGTTTGGACCAGATCTTGCTTTCTGTCAGAGAAGCTTACGAGCCGGAAGGTCGAGGTTCCGTTCTTGTTGTACACACTAAGGTTAGAGGTTCATGATCCAGATTATTTAAGTAGGATTCTTGTAGCACACGTAACTATCAGAGGTTCATGACCCGGACGACCGAGGCAGAGTTCTTATAGTACATACTAAGGTTAGAGAGGGTCATGATCCGGATTACTGAGGCAGCATTCTTTTATTACATGCAACATTTACAATAGTTTATGATGTGAATAATGTAGTTTTATGGAGTAATCGCTGCTCTGAGCCCGTATTCCTTATACACGTGTTGGGTAAACGATGAGTTACCTTGTACAGCAAGGGGACGGCCACAGACACCTCACCTTTTTTTTTTTTTGCCCTCCATTTTTTTCACATTTGTCTATGCTCCTGTTCGTCTTTATTTCTTTCACTTTCTTTCCCCCATCTTGCCCCATGTCTATCATTGACTGCTGCATTGCCACGAAGCTTCTTACACACTGCAAATGTGTGTAATAAAAAACTGCTGAGTGATACACGCAAGAACAAGGGCGCCACACACACACACACACACACACACACACACACACACACACACACACACACACACACACACACACCTGAGAATAGCGTTCCGGTACCTTAATAAGGAATCGTTCAAGACACTGTACACTATGTACGTCAGACAGATACTGGAGTATGCAGCACCAGTTTGGAGCCCACACCTGGTCAAGCACATCAAGAAATTAGAGAAAGTGCAAAGGTTTGCAACAAGGTTAGTTCCGGAGCTCAGAGGAATGTCCTACGAAGAAAGGTTGAGGGAAATCGTCGGCCTGACGACACAGGAAGACAGGAGGGTCAGGGGAGACATGATAGCGACATACAAAATACTGCGTGGAATAGATAAGGTGGACAGAGACAGATGTTCCAGAGAGGGGACACAGAAACAAGGGGTCACAAATGGAAGCTGAAGACTCAGACGAGTCACAGGGATGTTAGGAAGTATCTATTCAGTTACTGAGTTGTCAGGAAGCGGAATAGTCTAGCAAGTGATGTAGTGGAGGCAGGTACCATACATAGCTTTAAGACGAGGTATGACAAAGCTCAGGGAGCAGAGAGACGACCTAGTAGCGATCAGTGAAGAGGCGGGGCCAGGAGCTGAGTCTTGACCCCTGCAACCACAATTACGTGAGTACAGTTAGGTGAGTACATACACACAGACGATAATGGTATACAAAATGCTCAGATTATTAGACAGAGTGGGTAGTAATATGCTAAGGAAGATGCGAGGAGAGTGAACCAGGAGATATAAACGACAGCTATACACACAGACAAGCAAGAGTTGATGTCAGGAAGTAATTTTTCTGCACTATGATGAGTGGAATTCACAATATGACGTAGCTTTGAGTAGATATGACTGGGCCCAGAGAGCCGGGAATCAGTCACGCCTGTCATGAGAAGTTAAAGAGGCGGGCCCAGGAGCTATGAATTGAACCCTGCAAGTACTAGTATATACCCGCACACGCAATTGGTGGCCAATACCTGGAGTATACCTGGAGAGGGTTTCGGGGGTCAACGCCCCCGCTGCTCGGTCTGACACCAGGCCTCCTGGTGGATCAGGGTCTGATCAACCAGGCTGTTACTGCTGGCCGCACGCAAACTGACGTACGAACCACAGCCGGGCTGGTCAGGTACTGACTAAGTGCCTGTTCAGTGCCTTCTTAAAGACAGCCGGAGTCTATTGGTAATCCCCCTTATGTATGCTGGGAGGCAGTTGAACAGTCTTTCGGCCCCGGACACTTATTGTGTTGTCTCTCAGGGTACTCGTGGCGCCCCTGCTTTTCATTGGGGCAATGTTGCATCTCCTGCCAAGTTTTTTGCTTTCATAGGGAATGATTTTCGTGTGCAAGTCTGGTACTAATCCCTCTAGGATTTTCCAAGTGTATATTATCATGTATCTCTCTCACCTGCGTTCCAGGGAATATAAATCAAGGGACTTCAACTGTTCTCAGTAATTTAGGTGCCTTATCGTACTTATGTGTGCCGTGAAAGTTCTTTGTACACTCTTCGGTCAGCAATTTCGCCTGCCTTGAAGGGGGCAGTTAGTTTACAGCAGTATTTCAGCCTAGAGAACAAGCGATTTGAAGAGAATCATGGGCTTAGCGTCCCTAGTTTCGAAGGTTCTCATTATCCATCCTATCATTTTCCTAGCAGATGCGGTAGATATATTGTTGTGGTCTTTGAAAGTGAAATCCTCTGACATTATCACTCCCAGGTCCTTCACATTACTTTTTCGCTCTACTGTATGGTTAGAATTTGTTGTATACCCTGATACAGTTTTAATTTCCTCAAGTTTTCTATATCTGAGTAGTTGAAATCTCTCTTCACTGAACTTCATATTGTTTTGAGTGGCCCATTTGAAGATTTGGTTGATGTCCGCTTGGAGTCTTGCAGTGTCTTCGATGAAGTCACTGTCATGGCAATTCAGGTGTCATCCGCAAATGAAGACACGGAGCTTGAATTTCCCAACATCTCTTCAGATAATAATGTTAAATCTACGTCGTTCACAGACTAATTTTCCGCCAACGAGCGTCGATTAGCACTCGCAAGAGTCGAAATATTATTGTCCACAACAATAGTAATTTATTATTATTATTATTAAAATATTCATGTGGTAACAACCAGTCTTAGTTAAACAGCGCCTGGGTAATCAGAGGTAATGATGCTTAATCCAAGGAAGTGGAGCTCCGGTTGGGTGGATCAAGATTATTATTATTATAATCAAAAAGAAGCGCTAAGCCACAAGGACTATACAGGGGTGGATCAAGAGCCCTTCACCTACACCAAGACACCTAACATGAAGGGGACAATGTGAGGAAAGTTTAGCAATAATAATAAGACACCAGTAACAGTTCTTTGGATCACTATTTACTGGCCTATTTCTCTCCCTCACAACCCCCCTCTCACCCTCACAACCCCCCTCTCACCCTCACAACCCCCCTCTCACCCTTACAACCCCCCTCTCACCCTCACAACCCCCCTCTCACCCTCACAACCCCCCTCTCACCCTCACAAGCCCCCCTCTCACCCTCACAAGCCCCCCTCTCACCCTCACAACCCCCCTCTCACGCTCACAACCCCCCTCTCACCCTCACAACCCCCCTCTCACCCTCACAACCCCCCTCTCACGCTCACAAGCCCCCCTCTCACCCTCACAACCCCCCTCTCACCCTCACAACCCCCCTCTCACCCTCACAACCCCCCTCTCACCCTCACAACCCCCCTCTCACCCTCACAAGCCCCCCTCTCACCCTCACAACCCCCCTCTCACCCTCACAACCCCCCTCTCACCCTCACAACCCCCCTCTCACCCTCACAAGCCCCCTCTCACCCTCACAACCCCCCTCTCACCCTCACAACCCCCCTCTCACCCTCACAACCCCCCTCTCACCCTCACAACCCCCCTCTCACCCTCACAACCCCCCTCTCACCCTCACAAGCCCCCCTCTCACCCTCACAACCCCCCTCTCACCCTCACAACCCCCCTCTCACCCTCACAAGCCCCCTCTCACCCTCACAACCCCCCTCTCACCCTCACAACCCCCCTCTCACCCTCACAACCCCCCTCTCACCCTCACAACCCCCCTCTCACCCTCACAAGCCCCCTCTCACCCTCAAAACCCCCTCTCACCCTCAAAACCCCCTCTCACCCTCACAACCCCCTCTCTCCCTCACAATCCCCCCTATCTCCCTCACAACCCCCCTCTCACCCTCACAAGCCCCACTCTCACCCTCACGAGCCCCCCTCTCACCCTCACAACCCCCCCCCCCTCTCACCCTCACAACCCCCCTTTCACCCTCACAAGCCCCCCTCTCACCCTCACAAGCCCCCCTCTCACCCTCACAAGCCCCCCTTTCACCCTCACAAGCCCCCCTCTCACCCTCACAAGCCTCCCTCTCACCCTCACAACCCCCTCTCACCTTCACAAGCCCCCCTCTCACCCTCACAAGCCCCCCTCTCACCCTCACAAGCCCCCCTCTCACCCTCACAACCCCCCCTCTCCCTCATAAACTCCTTCAATGTTATAATTGTTACAAGTTTTTAAGAGATACAGTTAAGTGTCGTTGTTAAGACCTTGGTGCAGCTTCCAGTCACACTCAGCAACAACAGTAGTCTCTCTTATCTACCTTGACCACTTTATGTCAAGTCCTGCAGCCTGTTCTAGTGGATAATTAATTTATTAATACTTTAGTCCTGGCAAAGGAATTTATTGTGTGTGTGTGTGTGTGTGTGTGTGTGTGTGTGTGTGTGTGTGTGTGTGTGTGTGTGTGTGTGTGTGTGTGTGTGTGTGTGTGTGTGTGTGTGTGTGTGTGCACGTCAGCATGAGGGTCACCTTCACAGCCTCAGTGGTGGCAACACACACACACACACACACACACACACACACACACACACACACACACACACACACACACACACAAAGTTACTACGACTTGGGTGGCCAAACATCACAACTTGGTTGATCAGTGGCTGCAACATGGATGACCTGATATCTGAACCAGAATGACCTTTAACTGCTATCTGTGACTCAAATAACAAGAGTTACCCATCACGACTTATCACTTGATGCTGTCACTCAATGATTATATTTTCATTATTATAATTATTATAGCTAAAACAAGTTCCAGACCCGTAAGAATATTTATTCAATGCTGATATAAAAGCTTCTAATTCGTACTGGATTCACGGGACAACGCTAAACACGTAGGGGCCAAAGTGCGCAAGGGAACTGGGAGATAAGCAGATTTAATGCAATTAATTCCTTGGATCAAGAATCCTTCCCTCGCCAGCATCAAGGTAACCGCCTTTATCATGTTAAGATTACATGAAGCGCTAAATCAGTGTGGGCCATTCAGTGCGACGAGTGGAGGGGACTCGATCCTCCGTTTGCTAATTACGAGAGAATAAAGCCAATCTTATAATTTATTATTTGTTATTCATGGAGGAGCGTTAAACCCGTTAAAAAAGGGAGACACTGAGACTGATCCAAATCCATTTCCTTGGATAAAGAGCCCCCATCTCACCGGTATCAAGGTACCTTCTTTGATGGGGTCCAATCATCTGCAACCATAAAACCAGACACCACATAAAATAAAAAAAAATCGCAATCACCTAGCTGGAACAATTCGTAACGAATCCACAAATCACCTTGTTGATGAACCAGACAGTTAGTAACACTTTTTTTTATTGCTGAAACACTTCACAAACACAACAAACTACAGTCGAAGACACCAAGTCTGTTGTACGGGAGAAATATTCCTGTAATAAAAGTTACTAAAGGATAGTTAATGTGTAATGTTCATCAACTTGTCGGTATTGTATACTGTTAATAATATGATGCAAATTACAATATCCTATCTGGAACAATGACTAATGTATCCACAAATTACAGTATCCTAGCTAGAACAATGACTAATGTATCCATAAATCACAATATTCTAAATGGAACAATAGAACTCTCACAAATTGGGAACATTAACTTGCCGACGTTTCGGTCTGTCCCAGACTATAAGTGAAAATAAATACTCATTTGAAGACTAACTTCATCCCCTCCCCCCCCCCAAAAAAAAAAAAAAAATCTGGTTCCAGTAGAATTTGTTGAATCGATACCATGCCTAACCCTTCTAGGGTAGGGTAGGTGCCTGAGCCCGAGCTTTTAGCTCATAAGACTGTCATTCCCATTTGCCCCCTTGGGGCGGGGATGGCAGACCAGAGAGGCCTAGCTTGTGGCTAGGCCTGGGGACAGTTAGTCCCAATGATGAGGAGGTACTTGTGCCTCCTCCCATGGCAGACTTAGGTCTCACACACTCCCTAAAGAGGGAGTCAAGGCCGGGCCACCACTTGGAAAAGGCCCGGGCCGGGAGACTACCGGCTAATCTTTAACAATAATAAAGTAGAATTTGCACCACTTGTCAGGGATTAATATGAAGATATTAATATACTTTTGACATCATTAATAGTATTATAATGGGCAGCGCAAAACCCGTAAGTCTCCTACTGCGACTGGGGAAACGGAATATAATCCGATTTGATCCAAGGAAAGCGAAAGGTAGATCCAATTCCATGGATCAAGAGCCTTTCACCATCATCAAGGCACACCATTCCCCTTACAGAGTTAACACAGAAACCGCTAACAATTTGTTAAAGCCTGTAACAGATTAAAGAATCGTGACTTCAGTGGAGAAGTTAACTAACTTGAGTGTGTGTAGGAGAGAGTAGCACACCTCCAACACCCACGGTAACCAGCACACTACTGAGGTGTTCTCTGACTCACTTTACTCATTGCTCCATCACTCCCTCCCTCTTTACCTCCCTGTATCCATCCCTCCTTCCGTGGCAAACATTATCCTCCCTTCTGCCTTTCACACGTCTGTGTCTCCTTCCATACTTCACATCCTCCCTTCCTCCCCCCCCCCACCTCAAGATTTATTTTCAAATTATAATAATAACTATACGTGTTTATCTCGCAGAGCAATCCGAGAAAAGCATCCCCCGTATCCTGTAACCCCAGCCCCCTCTACCTCAGTGCACGCAAGAAGCATAATAGTAGCAGGCGCTTGAGATCATGATCTCAAAGAAAATCACGAGTTTCAGTTAACACACTCAAGAAATCTAGCACACAGTTTAATAATAACACCGTCAAAAGGCACAGGAGCAGTAGATCAACACTCGTAAGAGTGCTTGGTTAATGGAGTTTCAAGCCTGTCGACTGCACTAGGGTCATTAAGGCCCCGTATAACATTTTCACCGCCAGACAAGAACACTTTATTAATAACTAAAATGGGAATTAAAGATAACTCTCAGCATATATATACTGAGAGAAATACACATCTAGGTGTATATTTCCTGCGGTCCTCCCAAGAGGTCCAGGAGCTGGAGATCAACGCCTTTTAAGCTCCGTCAAGGGAGACGGGAGGCTTATGATCTGAGGAACTGGACCTATCTTCCCATTTCCTGGATCGAACCCAATTGCCTCCCCCTTTCCTTCAAGCGCTCTATGACCCACACGGATTTAGCGCTTTACACGATAAAAAACATTAAATGGTTTTATCGGTATGCATATAAGTGCTATGCATATAAGTGGCTTTGGCATGCTGCTCTTACCTGTATTTTTTGTACCTCTGTATGTATGCTTAAATTACTAAATAAATAAATAAATAGTATTCATAGACCAGAACTACTGCATATGTACGTATTTGAGATAGAAAACGATGGGACACCATTGAAAATAATCCTTATATAAGTCCCTCTCGGCGACCCTAATGGATATAATTCGCATAATTACTCTGTCAGGTTAATTTATGGTAATTTATTACTGACGACCCATACCTGGAGTATATCAGATATAGACAGAGATATAACCCACAGCACCGTATCATGCTTTGCAGATGATACTAGGATCTGCATGAGGCTGTCATCTATTGAGGACATGGTTAACCTCCAAGAAGATATAAACTAAGTTTTCCAGTGGGCAACGGAAAACAACATGATGTTCAATGAGGGCAAATTCCAACTACTACGTTATGGAAAACTGGAGGAGATAATAACTAGAACAGAGTATACTTGTGGAAAATTGCATTTATCTGAATGTAACTCATTATGTGCATAACAGTAAATGATAACAAAGATAATTATTATTTATCAGAGTTACATAGACAAGTAGGAATTTGGGACACCTAGGTCGCAAAAATGTCCCCCTTCGATACCTACCACTGTCATATCCACAAGTTGCTCTGGACCTATTAATTATCAAATGAAAAATACATCACCAGGAATACTGGTAAATATATAAATTTGTGGACTGTATATTAAAAATAATAAATGGTTATATATATTCACAATTACATAACAGAAGGAAAATATATCTTAATATCACTCACCAATTTGACTGGAGATTAATGTGTATCATACTCAGAAAACCTCACTCTAACTAAATCTATGAAAATAATGCTGGCCAGAATTACACACAAATCTAGAGAGCTTATCTAAGGTTCCTGGAGCTGTCTTGTCCAGTCGTCTGATATCTCAAGTTATGCAGGAATGCACGTCCACCAATTTCGCCTCCTATTTGAGAGGTGTCAACACAATTTTATCCTCTAGAGCACGAAAAATTCTTCCCATTATACCAACGTTTGTACAAAATTCAAAACTAAGATGGCGAGTCTCCTCTGCGCAGGCGCAGGCTTTCCATTTCCTATGACATAAATATTATTAAATAAAGTATGGCCATCTATTTACATATAAATACTGAATTTCTGGAAAATATATACAGTATTTTCCACACTGCGGCCGGCCGGAGTTCGTTGCTAAACGATTCAAATTACTCCTTCCTTTAGGAGACGATTCCAGCCAGTTCTGGCTTGAGTGGCTGTTCTCCTAGTAGGTCTTACTACAATTTCATCTTCCGGCATCACTTGGTCTGCGTTATCTTCCATATCACTCGTGTCACTTTCCCTCAGATTTTCATTTACGTTTGATTGAACACCTAATTCCAAGGGAATCAATTTATTAATTGTGCGTAAACTTTCCTGGCCACGACACAACACTTTGACATTCCTGACAACACCTTGCGCATCTGGGTACAATGTCAATACTTTGCCCAGAGGCCACAGTGTTCGATGTTGTTCAGTGTCAATTAACACAATGTCACTTGGTTGAATGGTCTGTCGATTTACTGCCTCTGTCGCACCATAAAAGTGTTCATGTAGTGTAAGAAGATATTCCTTACGCCACACATTAGACCAATGATCAATTACTTTATTTAACATTTTAAATTTATTACACACTGCCGCATCATTGTAATCTTCATCACTTTCTTCCGGATTATCTCTATAGACAGGGGCAGCTTCCAATTTCCTTCCACATATTAGGTGAGAAGGTGTTAATACATCTGCATCAGGTGTATCACCCATGTACGAGAGAGGCCTATTATTTATACGATTTTCTGCCTCCACTAACACTGCACGGAATTCTTCCAAATTAATTCTCTTCCGGTGTAGTACTTTGCGGAGACACCTCTTCACTGTGCCTATCAGTCTTTCGTACAGCCCCCCCCCCTGCCAAGGGGCTCTAGGAGTAATAAATTTCCAGGTACACCCTCGCTGGGTTAACAGAGATTGAACATCGTTACTATTATTTAATTCTATCAAGTGTTGAGCACCTGCTACAAAATTTGTGGCATTATCCGAAATCATCAACCTCGGACAGGATTTCCTAGCTGCAAATTTTCGAAACAGCTGTATAAACTGTCCTGCAGACAAGTCCTGTGCCACTTCTAAATGAACTGCCCTAGTAGCAGTACAGGTGAACAAACAAACATACACTTTCAGTGGAACACCATTTGACGTACCTGTTAAAATTATTGGACCACTATAGTCTACACCTGTTACATCAAATGGTTTCACTAATTGTACACGCTCCTTTGGCAATGGTGGAGGACCTGGGTACATATAGGATCTGGCATCCACACGGCGACATATTACACAAGATTTAATCATCCTTTTTACACTTTGCCGTCCTTGTGGAATCCAGAAAGTTTCCCTAATACAATTTAAGGTATCTTGTACCCCACCATGCATTACATTTTTATGGGCATTTAGAACAATCAAATTTGTTAGATGATGAGTTTTGGGCAGTAAGATAGGGTGTTTAGCATAATCACCCAATTCAGCATTTTGTAACTGTAGTGATACTGGTCCTGTGGGGAGCAGCAGCAGGATAATACTGCACCACCTCTAGGGGCCCTTAACAACAACAACAGTTTGGTGTGTGTCATGGGCACCAACACATGGTGTGTGATTCTCTCCTACTTTATCCATTTATCAGCGATGCAGATTACATGGTGAGTTTAAATATGTGGCCTGTAGTTATAACTTTTCTCTTGACATATGCAAGACATCACCATCCCTGTAGAAGCCATTATTAGATGTACTAGTCATTATATTTTGTTGTTGCAGAAGTACTATGAAGATTCTATGTTCAATAAAGCCTAGAGATAAGGCCTGTGTTTCTATCACAACAATTTATTGAACATAGAATCCTGGGCTACCTGGTGGTGATCCTGCGCTAGACTACATCACAACATGGAGCGTTTACTGAAACCTGAGAGGCTAGACTGTGACCCCAGCTTATCAACGGCTGCTCAGGAATGGAAGCACTGGTTTAAGACTTTCGAAAACTTCTTGGGAGCCCTTCCTAAAGAAGATCTAGATAAACTAAGTCTGCTCATCAATTTTGTGTCACCTAAGATATATGAGGCTATTTCTGAGTGTAATACCTACGAAGATGCTATCAAAACCCTCAAGTCTCAGTATATTAAACCTACAAATGAAATCTTTGCACGCTATCGCCTTGCAACTCGCCGCCAGCAGATTGATGAGTCCTTAGAGGAATACTTTCAAGCACTGAAAATTTTAGGTAAGGACTGTCACTTCCAAGCAGTGACAGCTGCTCAGTATTGTGAAGAGTCCATCAGGGATGCTTTTATCAGTGGCCTGCAATCACCAATAATAAGGCAGCGTTTATTGGAGAATAAAACTCTCGACTTAGCCGCTGCCTTTGACCAGGCAAGAGCTCTAGATTCAGCCCAGAAGAATTCTGAAGTATACAGTACCACTCAGCCTTCTCGAGTGGTAAGTGCTGCAATTCCTGACCAAGACTCTTGCAATGAAGTTACTGGGGAACCTGCCTCAGTGACAGCAGCAGCAGGTACGGTGTGTTTCTTTTGTGGTTTTTCAAGACATCCACGTCCAAAGTGTCCTGCTCGTGAAGCAATGTGCCATAAATGCCACAAGAAAGGTCACTTTGCTAAAGTATGTCGTGCTAAGGCATCAACAAGAGCTAGTGCCTCCACACATTCCAGTGATCATGCGACTCTAGCAACAGTGACTTCTGCGGCTACTCCAAATTCACTGTCAAAGGCAGTTGTGAAAGTATTCATCAAAGGAACAGAAGTAGATGGTCTTATTGATAGTGGCAGCTCAGAGAGTTTCATCAACCTTGACTTAGTTAAACGGCTCTCCTTGACTCTACATCACTCATCAGGTACCGTTTCCATGGCATCAACATCTCTCTCTATTCAGACCTTAGGGTTTTGTAAGGTAAATCTCAGAGTTAATGGAAAGGATTATCAAGATGTACATTTAGCTATTCTGCCACAACTGTGCTCTGATGTTATCCTTGGTCAGGACTTTCAGAAGCTGCATGGTAGTGTCACCTTAACATATGGAGGTGAACTGCCTCCTCTTGTTGTCTGTGGACTTAGCACTTTAAGGGTAGACCCACCAAAGCTGTTTGCAAATCTTACCGCGGATTGCCATCCTATATCAGCTAAGTCACGCCGCTATTCTTATGAGGATCGGATGTTCATTGAGAAAGAAACTCAGAGGCTGCTGAAGGAGGGTATTATAGAACCGAGTGATTCCCCTTGGCGTGCACAGGTTGTTGTTGTTAAAGATGGTTATAGGAAACGGAGACTGGCTATCGATTACTCTGAGACAATCAACAAATTTACACTTCTTGATGGGTACCCTCTACCTCGAATTGACGATACAGTGAACAAAATTGCTCAGTACTACGTGTTTAGCACAATTGATCTGCAGAGTGCCTATCATCAAGTCCCTATAAGGAATGAAGATAAACCATACACAGCGTTTCAGGCTAGTGATGGCCTGTATCAGTTTACCAGAGTCCCTTTTGGAGTCACCAATGGGGTAGCCTGCTTCCAACGAATTATGGATTCACTCATTCAGGAAGAGCAACTCATGGGAACCTACGCGTATTTAGATAATGTTACCATTTGTGGCAAGACCCAGGAGGAACATGATGCAAACCTTGATAAGTTTTTGGAAGCCGCCAAGAAGAAAAATATCAGTTACAATGAGGAAAAGTGCACTTTTTCAACTAAAAGGCTTAGCATCCTTGGTTATGTAGTGGAAGGAGGTTCAATATTCCCAGACCCTGAACGACTACGACCTCTACGGGAACTTCCAATGCCTCAAGACAAAAAGTCACTCCGAAGAACTCTTGGTCTCTTTGCTTATTACTCACAATGGATCTACAACTATTCAAGTAAAGTCCGCCCATTGAGTGCTACCACATTTCCTGTGACAAAGGAAGCAGAAGCCGCTTTCCATACTCTCAAACAGGACATTGAAAACTCAGTAGTTCAAGCCATTGATGAGTCCCTACCATTCGAAGTGGAAACGGATGCATCTGACATTGCCATTGCTGCAGTCTTATCTCAGGCAGGACGACCAGTAGCCTTCTTTTCGAGAACTTTTCAAGGATCAGAGAAATGTTATGCTGCTGTAGAAAAGGAAGCCCAGGCCATCATAGAAGCAGTTCGCCACTGGAGGCATTATTTAACTGGTAGACATTTCACCATAAGGACTGACCAACGGTCCGTGATGTATATGTTCGACAAGAGGCACAAAAGTAGGATAAAGAATGACAAGATATTACGCTGGAGGATGGAACTATCGTGTTATGACTTTGATATTCTGTACCGACCGGGTCAAGAGAACATCTCACCTGATGCATTCTCTAGGTCCCACTGTGGAGCAGCATGTCATGATTTGCAATCACTCTCAGCTCTCCACAAGGCTTTGTGTCACCCAGGAGTTACACGCCTGTACCATTTTGTCAAATCAAAGAACATGCCCTACTCAGTGGAAGATGTGCGACAAGTGATCAGAGCATGCAGAGTATGTGCAGAGTGCAAGCCAAACTTTCATCAGCCAGAGAAGACTCATCTCATAAAATCCACCCAGCCTTTCGAAAGATTGAATATAGATTTCAAAGGACCTCTACCAAGCACAAATCAGAATAGGTATTTCCTTAACATAGTAGATGAATATTCAAGGTTTCCCTTTGTATTCCCCTGTGCAAATATGGCTGCTTCAACTGTTATTAGTTGTCTTTCACAGTTGTTCTCTATTTTTGGTATGCCAGCTTATATCCATTCAGACAGGGGATCCTCGTTCATGAGTAACGAACTTCAGGAGTTTTTGGCTAGCAAAGGTATTGCCTGCAGCAGAACAACAAGCTACAACCCTCAAGGCAATGGTCAAGTGGAGCGGTTCAATGGTACTATATGGAAGGCAGTTACAATGACATTAAAGTCGCGCAATCTACCTGTTCAACACTGGCAAACTGTCCGTAACCTACCTCTGCACCTAATTACATTGTTCTCTAAATACAGCCCCAATTTCTCTATTATAGAACCTTTTGCAATTTTTCTTTCCATCATCAATTTAATCTCATTTCCATAGATTTTCTCCTGTACCCTCTTTATCCAATATTCAAGAGGATGTGAAAACTTAAATGAAATATTTATCTTGTTTAGAAATTCAAACACCAACTTAGTTACATTGATCAGTTTGGGTAAAGAAGAATACCTATTTATATCAATGGATAAAGAAGGACAAACTATTGGAGCGGTGGTCACAGTAATTTCAACAGGAGCAATATACGCCTTTTGTACAGGCCAATTAGCTTTATTTACCAACCAGCTCGGTCCTTTAAACCATGATACAGCATTTACAAATTTAGCATAAGGTAAACCTCGAGACAAGAAATCAGCTGGATTCTCCTCACCAGGTATATGATTAAATGTTAACATATGCTGACCCAAACTATTATACTCCTCTTGCATCTGATAAATTTCAGCGACTCTGTTTTGTACGTACACAATTTTACTGTTTCCATTGCGAATCCATTGTAAGGATACCTCATTATCAGACCAAATTACAGTGTCGCTAATATTTACCTCCTGCAACTTATTTCTTATATAATTAGCTAATTTGACACCTACATAAATGGCTGTTAATTTCAACTAAGGCAAGGTACGTGATTTAATTGGAGACACTTTAGCCTTAGACATAACAAGAGAAATAACACTATTACATTGAAGATAAGCAACTGCTCCATATGCCAATTTTGAAGCATCACAAAAAATGTGGAGTACATTTTTCTCATTTGGAATGGCCACCTGGCATGGGAACTCCAACATTGGAATTTTTTCATAATCACCAATTAATTCATCCAACCTGTTAATGAATTCCTCAGGTAGAATTTCATCCCAAGCACATTTAAGTTTCCATGCTTCCTGTATTAATAATTTCCCTCTTATAGTAAGGGGTGACACTAAACCTAGTGGATCAAAACATTTGGAAACTTCAGCAAGCAAAACTCTCTTAGTTAATTTATTGGGCATACTGTAATTATTAGGTTTTAACATTAACAAATCTCTCTCAGTATCCCAAGTTAATCCCAATACATTACTACATTTTGGCACTTCATCTCCAGGGTAATCTTTACTTGTTTTGTCCTTTAATTTGGACGAATTACTATTCCATTCCCTCAGAGGCATATTGGCACTTTGCATTATTTTATTAGCCTCTCCATAAGTCATTAACAGTTCCTCTTCAGTTGACATCACACCCAGAAAATTGTCCACATAAAATTGTTTGCTCATTACTTTACTTAATGAACTTCCCATACGTTTAAGGTGTGCATTTATCGTCGCTTGAAGTAGGAACGGACTGGATGTAGCACCAAATAATACGCTCCTAAAGCAAAAGGTTTTCAGAGGGCTAAGTGGGTCAATAGGATTCTCAGGCCATAAGAAGCGGGTACAATCCCGGTCAGCCTCTTGTAAACCCACTCTTAGGAAAGCTTTACTTATGTCAGCTGTAAAGGCATAATGCTTCACTCTGAAATTTAATAAGATATCTCCTAATTTTTCCGTCAACGAAGGACCTGTCATCAAACAGTCATTTAAACTAGGCACATTTTTGTTACTCCTGGCACTATAATTAAACACAATTCTCAGAGGAGTGATCTTAGAATTCTTCTTCACTCCGTGATGTGGCAAATAGTGACCATAAATTTTGGCTTGCTCAGGAGGTACCTCTTCTATAAATTTATTAATTAACTGCTCAGCAATTATATCATTATAGGCAGTTAACAATTCTGGTGTCTTACTCAGTTCGCGGAGCTGAGTCTTTAATTGTCCATATGCCATTCTGTAATTAGTGGGCAATTCTGGATGGTTCAGTCTCCACGGAAGTCGTACCCAGTATTGTCCAGATTCAAATTTTACATCTCTCAGGTATTGCTCCTGGGTAAAAGAATCGTCTGGACTTTCTTCATTTACATTTATTCCAATGCTGTCTAATTCCCACAATTTATGCACTGGCTCAACACCATACTCTATGGAAGAATTATACTGGGGTACGATTTCATGAGTAAGACACACAGTTATGGTATTTGTAGTTTCCTCTAGTCATGAATTATTATTACGAGGAATCCTACCATACATTACATGGCCTCCTGCAGTCTTCAAAAGGGTGACACCACATTTCTTTACCATACCCTTTACAAAGGAGGCATAATAGTCACTACCTATCAAAATATTTATTGGGCCTACAGAATCATCACTTACACCAGAAGGTGCTAAATTTACATTATGTGAAAGTCTTTCTGTAGCTTTACTAAGTCCTGTAGATATTTTCTCTGGAAGTCTATCTACAATTAATGCATTAACACGTTCTTTCTCATTGCCCAACCTGACAGTTACATAAACAGTGTCATACAATTGAGCTCTTTTATCTGAGAGAAAACCAGATAATTTTAAAGTTGTGGGATCTCCCATCTGTACTTTCATACCATCAAGACATTTACGTTTTATGAAAGTACGCTGGGATCCCTGGTCCAATAATGCATTTACACTTTTAGATTTATGCCTTTTATCATCAGTTTTTACCTGTAACACAGGTAAGGCTACTTCAGCAAAACCATCATTATTAATATTAGCAGCAATTTTTACATTAGCCACTGTTGTGTCAGGATTGTCAACATTATCATTATTATCAACATTATCATATAGACCTTTACACATGACTATATGGTGTCTTCCTTTGTGACATTGATAACAGAAGTTTAATTTGGCATAACAATCCTTTACATTGTGATTACCCAAACATCTGATACATCTGTCAAGTTCCTCCAATCTTTCAACTTTATCATTCCATGAATTGTATGCATTGCAATTCTTAGAAAAATGAGTACCCTTACAGAAGAGACAATCTCTCCTTTCTTTGACTGGTTTCTTATTAACTGGGCTACTCTTAGGAGGGTACTTATTCTTCTTACCTTGTGGAGAATCATTATTTCTGATTCCTGCTCCTTGATATGCCCCTATGTAACTCCTTTTAGGAAATGAATTTTGATTATTAACATTAGGATAATTTTTCCCTTTGTGAAACTTGGCAGATACCTCAGAGTTAAAATGAGTTAGTTGGCTGGTCTTCAACTGCACAATCAATTCTTGTAGACCTAGTCTTATTTCCTCCAGACCAAAATAACCCTTGTGATATTTGTTTGAGATTCATTCAAGTGTTTTATAGTTTAATTATTCTGTATCTTGGCACTCAATAACCAGTCTGAATCCTTCAGATTATATTTATTACTTAAAGTTTTGAGAGTGCTCTCCAGTTTAACTCTAAACTGTTGTAAACCTTTGTAAGTGTGATCTGGGGATTTTAAATTAACAATGATATTCACTAGATCCAACCTACTTTGTTCTATATTACCATAAGTGACCTTCAACAAGTCAACTGCTTCCTTGTAAGAGTCATTTACATTGGGAAAGGCTTGTATGAGTATGTGAGCATCTCCTCTTACCTGTCCTTTGAGGTAAAATAATTTAGTTACACAGGCTAGGTCACTCCTGTCATGCACAGCTGCTTTAAAAATTGACCAAAATTCCTCCCATTTTTCACCAGGATTAAATACAGGTAAACATAGTTCTGGGAGTTCTGGCAAAGACATTATTTGTTGGAGCAAACTGATTAACTGCCTGGTTTACACATTTTAATTTATTCAAGGCCTGACTTTTACAAGAAAGAATCTTTTCCTCTAATTCATAATACTGATTAATTATGAGATCTACTTTAGTCTCATCTACACAGTTTACTAATAAATCTCCTTCATATTTGTTGTAATATAATTTGTATGAATCATATCTATTACCTAAAGCATCTAAATACAATTTTAAATCATCAGTATTCACAGTTTCTTGATTCATTAATTCCAAACATTTATTGTATGCTTTTGTTACATGACCCTTTCTAGCTTGCAGTGATGCTTTCTTTACTCTATATTCCATATGTTTGTCTTCTACATTAATTTCCTCATTTTCAGCCATGATGCAATGTATTAAATTCAACTTAATAACACTGATTATGTACTAAATTATGCACTTTATTAAGGTAAATAGTACAACTTACCTTTAAATAAATTCTAGCTACTTGAGCTTAGCAATTACATGTAAAAAATTGTAATATAAATTTTAAATACACATTAATAATGTTAGCTACACTTGAGCTTAGCAATTACACATGTAAGAAATTTATATATAAATTTTAAATGTACATTAATACAAACCTTTAGCCAGCCTTGGCTTATCAAAATTATTATACAAATTAATATAAATCCTTGCCAGAATTTGGCATAGCAAAATTAATATTATACACATTAATATAATTAGCAACACTTGTTGCCTTATCAATTACACATACATTGATATAAATCTTGGCCAGAATTGTCTTATCAAATTAATATTGCAATAATTATAATCCACTACACATTAAGTAAAATTAATATTATACACATTTATATAATTAGCAACACCTGGCTTATCAATTACACATACACTGATATAAATCTTGGCCAGAATTGTCTTATCAAATTAATTTTATACAAATTAATATAAACTTAGCCAGACCTGACTTATCAAAATTAATATTGTAATAATTATAATCAACTACACATTAAATAAATTTGTGAACTTAACATCCACCTCCTTCTGTCATTTCACATATAATTATTAAGTAATTAACTAATTAATGACTTCACTAATTACCTCCGGCTCAAGAAGGACCAACGGGCAAATTAAATATGGAAAATTGCATTTATCTGAATGTAACTCATTATGTACATAACAGTAAATGATTACAAAGATAATTATTATTTATCAGAGTTACATAGACAAGTAGGAATTTGGGACACCTAGGTCGCAAAATTGTCCCCCTTCGATACCTACCACTGTCATATCCACAAGTTGCTCTGGACCTATTAATTATCAAATGAAAAATACATCACCAGGAATACTGGTAAATATATAAATTTGTGGACTGTATATTTAGAATAATAAATGGTTATATATATACACAATTACATAACAGAAGGAAAATATATCTTAATATCACTCACCAATTTGACTGGAGATTAATGTGTATCATACTCAGAAAACCTCACTCTAACTAAATCTATGAAAATAATGCTGGCCAAAATTACACACAAATCTAGAGAGCTTATCTAAGGTTCCTGGAGCTGTCTTGTCCAGTCGTCTGATATCTCAAGTTATGCAGGAATGCACATCCACCAATTTCGCCTCCTATTTGAGAGGTGTCAACACAATTTTAACCTCTAGAGCACGAAAAATTCTTCCCATTATACCAACGTTTGTACAAAATTCAAAACCAAGATGGCGAGTCTCCTCTGTGCAGACGCAGGCTTTCCGTTTTCTATGACATAAATATTATTAAATACAGTATGGCCATCTATTTACATATAAATACTGAATTTCTGGAAAATATATACAGTATTTTCCACAATACTACAAACTCTGGCCATTCAATAGAGCGGAAAAATAATGTAAAGGACCTGGGAGTGGTAATGTCTGAGAATCTCACTTTCAAGGATCACAACAGTGCCACAATCACAAGTGCAAAGAAAATGGTACGATGGATAATGCGAACGTTCAAAACGAGAGATGCCAAGCCATTGATGATCCTTTTCAAATCACTTGTTCTCTCTAGGCTGGAATACTGCTGTTCATTAACATCTGCGTTCAAAGCAGGTGAAATTGCAGATCTAGAGTGTACAGAGAACCTTTACTGCACATATAAGTTCTGTCAAGCACCTTAACTACTGGGAACACTTGGAAGCACTTGACTTGTACTCGTTGGAATGCAGGAGAGAGAGATATATCATAATCTACACTTGGAAAGTCCTGGAAGGAATGGTCCCGAATCTGCACACAGAAATCACTCCCTACGAAAGTGAAAGTTTGGGCAGGCGATGCAAAATACCCCAAATTAGAAGTAGGGGCGCCATTGGTACACTAAGAGAAAACACCATAAGTGTCCGGGGCCCAAGACTGTTCAACAGCCTCCCACCAAGCATAAGGGGAATTACCAGTAGGCCCCTGGCTGCCTTCAAGAGAGGGCTGGACAGATACCTAAAGCCAGTGCCGGATCAGCCGGGCTGTGGGTCGTACGTTGGACTGCGTGTGGTCAGCAGTAATAGCCTGGTTGATCAGGCCCTGATGCACCGAGAGGTCTGGTCGTGGACCGGGCCACGGGGGCGTTGATCCCCGGAATAACCTCCAGGTAGGGTTTCGGGGGTCAACGCCCCCGCAGCCTGGTCTGTGACCAGGCTTCCTGGTGGATCAGAGCCTGATCAACCAGGCTGTTGCTGCTGGTTGCACGCAATTCAACGTACAAGCCACAGCCCGGCTGGTCAGGTACCGAATTTAGGTGCTTGTCCAGTGCCTGCTTGAAGACAGCCAGGGGTCTATTAGTAATCCCCCTTATGTATGCTGGGAGACAGTTGAACAGTCTCGGGCCTTTGACACTTATTGTATTGTCTCTTAACGTGCTAGTAACACCCCTGCTTTTCATTGGGGGGATGTTGCATCATCTGCCGAGTCTTTTGCTTCCGTTGTGAGTGATTTTCGTGTGCAAGTTCGGTACTAGTCCCTTTGGCATTTTCCAGGTGTATATAATCATGTATCTCTCCCGCCTAGTTCAGCTATCAAAACTTTGGGGGCCCAGTCCCTGGACCCATTACGTACCTCTGTAATCTGTAAATACCTTTGTAACTTGTCATGATTGTGACCAGACTTACCTGGAGTTCATTACCTTTGTAAATTGTGAGTTCATTACATTTGTAAATTGTGAGTTCATTACCTTTGTAAATTGTGAGTTCATTACCTTTGTAAATTGTGAGTTCATTACCTCTGTAACTTGCTCAGCTATCAAAACTTTGGAGTCCAGTCCCTGGACCAATTATGTACCTCTGTAATCTTTTGACTACCGCCCACAGGATGGGTATGGGGTGCATAATAAACATATTAAACTAAAACTGCATTCCAGAGAGTACAGATTCAGGAACTTCAAGCGCTCTCAGTAACTGAGGTGTTTTATCTCCATTATGCGTGCCGTGAAGGTTCTCTGTACATTTTCTAGGTCAGCAATTTCACCTGCCTTGAAAGGTGCTGTTAGTGTGCAGCAATATTCCAGCCTAGATAAAACAAGCGACCTGAAGAGTATCATCATGGGCTTGGTATCCCTAGTTTTGAAGGTTCTCATTATCCATCCTGTCATTTTTCTAGCAGATGCGATTAATACAATGTTATGGTCCTTGAAGGTGAGATCCTCCAACATGATCACTCCCAGGTCTTTGACGTTGGTTTTTCGCTCTATTTTGTGGAAGGAATTTATTTTGTAATCTGATGAAGTTTTGATTTCCTCGTGTTTACCATATCGGAGTAATTGAAATTTCTCATCGTTGAACTTCATATTGTTTTCTGCAGCCCACTTTCAAATTCAAAGTTTATTCTCTATAAGGATTACAATGCTGAGTTTACAGAAATTTGGTTATTGTGTGGTTTACATGTTGTAAAATAGTGATTACAGAGTGTACCACTAGAACGCTTAGCATGGCTAGGCATTTCGGGCAGACTTAGTTTTATTCTTAATAGTAAAATATTACAAATTATGAGGTAAGTTGGTATTATGGCTAAGTGACTAAATACTAATTTGTGAATTTAACAATGTGAATGCTTTTGTTTTGGCACAGTACATAGTTTCAGTATTGGAGTATCACAGGATTCATTATTTTGAGACTGAGATTAATATTTCTGTTTATGGTCAAATGAGTGAGTGAGGGTAAGTGTGTACCACCAGGTGGTATTCGTGTAGTTAGTTGACGGGGTGTATCAGGGAGATAAGATGTTTTCTAATGGTAGTTTTGAAGGTGATGAATGTGTCTGCAGTTCTAGAGTTCTCAGGTAGGGTATTCCAGATTTTAGGGCCTTTGACATACATTGAATTTTTGTAAAGGTTTAGTCGGACACGGGGAATGTCGTAGAGATGTTTGTGTCTGGTGTTATGCCTGTGGGTTCTGTCACAACTATCAAGAAAGCGTTTTAGGTCAAGGGTGATATTAGAGTTTAGGGCCCTGTAGATGTAGATTGCACAGTAGTAAGTGTGGATGTACTGAACAGGGAGTAAGTTTAGGTCTATGAAGAGTGGGGGGGGGTGTTGCCAGGGATGGAATTTAGTGATTATTCTTACTGCGGCTTTTTGTTGGGTTATTATTCGCTTTAGGTGTGTTGCTGCAGTTGATCCCCAAGCACAAATAGCATAGGTGAGGTATGGATAAATAAGTGAGTGGTATAGTGTGAGAAGGGCATTTTGCGGCACGTAGTATCGTATCTTGGAGAGGATCCCAACCGTTTTGGATACTTTTTTGGTTATGTGTTGGATATGGGTGCTGAAATTCAGGTTGTTGTCAAGGTATAAGCCTAGGAATTTGCCCCCATTATTTCTGGTAATTAGCGTGTTGTCAATCTTAATGTTAATTTGTGCATCTCCTGCTCTGCTACCAAACATAATATAATAGGTTTTGTCAGTGTTAAGCATAAGTTTATTGGCTGTCATCCAAGTCGACATTTTGATCAGCTCCTCATTCACAATGGTGTTGAGGGTGGCAAGATTAGGGTGAGAGATGACATAAGT
Source organism: Cherax quadricarinatus (assembly GCF_038502225.1). Lineage (NCBI taxonomy): Eukaryota > Metazoa > Arthropoda > Malacostraca > Decapoda > Parastacidae > Cherax > Cherax quadricarinatus. Next base: position 15,321,329 of record NC_091317.1, read on the forward strand.
CGTGTCGTCAGCAAAGAGAATGGGCTTCAGGTGTTGGGATACGTTTGGAAGGTCATTGATGTATATGAGGAAGAGCAGGGGACCAAGGACACTTCCCTGCGGAACTCCAGTATCAATTGGCCGTGTTGCTGATGCTGTGTCTTTAATGGTGACATACTGATGCCTATTAGTAATGTAAGATTTGAAATAAGCAAGCGCATGGCCTCTTATACCGTAATGATCAAGTTTGTGGAGTAGGATGTCGTGGTCTACTGTGTCAAAAGCTTTTCTTAGGTCAATAAAAATTCCTAGTGGATATTCCTTATTTTCCAATGCTGTGTACAGCAGATCTAGCATTTTTATGATTGCATCATTAGTGCTTTTATTTTTCCTGAATCCAAATTGGCAGGGGTTGAGTATGTTTTGTGCCGTTATAAATGAATACAGTCTCCTGTGCACGAGTTTCTCAAAGATTTTGGATAGCAATGGTAAGTTAGATATTGGCCTATAGTTGTTTAAGTCTGTAGGGTCACCACCTTTATGTATTGGTGAAACCCTTGCCATCTTGAGTAGTTTCGGGAAGGTGCTAGTCTCTAGTGACTTGTTAAAAAGTAATGAAATAGCATGTGAAAGGACATGGGGCGCTCGCTTGTACAGTAATGGTGGGACATGAGACAGATTCCCCGAGTTATTTTTAAGTGACTTTAAAATCTCGGTGACTTCCGTGGGCTCAGTTGGTGCAAGATAGAAGGAATTAGGGAAATTCCCATCTAGGTAGTCCCCGGCATGGGCATTGGTATGTGGGATTTTACTGGCGAGATTAGATCCTATGGTTGAGAAGAAGTCGTTTATCTTGTTAGCTGTGTCAGTGGGATGTAGTGGTGTTTCATTAGGTTTAGTTAGGACAATATTCTTGGTTTTTCTCAGTTTGTGGGTCCCTAGAATCTGAGAGAGTGTTTTCCAGGTCTTTTTTATATCTCCTCTAGTGTCTGTGAATCTACTGGAGTAGTATAGTTGTTTGGCTTTCTTTATTACTTTGGTGAGAGCTGATGAATAGTGTTTAAGAATATCTTTGTGTATTAAGCCCTGTCTATATTGCTTTTCATATTGGTGTTTCTTGTCAATGGATTTCAGAATGGTGCTGGTTAGCCATGGGCAACCAAGCCGTTTGTTTGTGATCTGTTTTGTTTTTATAGGACAATGTTTGTTGTATAGTCTAAGTAATTTGTTAAGAAAAATGTCTGTCCAGTCATCAATACCATTGGCCTTGGAGAATTCTGTAGGCCAGTCAACAGTCTCTAGATCAGCTGTGAATTTCCTTACTGAGGCCTCGTCATGGAGTCTAAATGAGACTTTGTTGTATTCAAGTGGTGGTTTACTAATGTTTGTCAGGAGGAAGGTAGGGTAGTGGTCTGTAGTGCTATCTGTGATTATCCCTGATTTAAGGGGGGCTAGTATATTGGTCCATATGTGGTCTATTATGGTTGCACTTGTCTCAGTGAGCCTGGTTGGTTTAGTTATTGTTGGTATGAGAAGTGTGTTGTTCATATTGTTGATGAAGTCAGTTACAGGCTGATCATCTAGTAAGCCAAGGTTGATGTTGAAGTCTCCAGCTAAGAGAAGGTGGTGCTTATTCATTTGTCTGTTTGTTATTAGTGACTTTAATTTCTCACTGAAATTTGGGATGTTTGTGTGAGGTATCCGGTAAATGGCACCGATTGTTATAGGCGTCTTAAGGATTTTTACAGTAAAATTAGCAATAATGTATTCCCCGTATTCATCACTAAAGCAAGTGGTGCTAAGACAAGATAATTGGTTAGAGTAATAGATTGCAATACCACTCCCAACTTGGTTTGGTCTGCAGTTGTGAATTGCTGTGTATCCTGGTAGAGGGTAGATATCTATTGTGTCCTGCTTAAGCCAGGTCTCAGTAAGAATAATGCAGGAGAAGGGTGTCTTTAGTGATTCAAGGAGTGCTAAGAGGTCATCATAGTGTTTGCTTAAGGACCTGATGTTGTAGTTAAGTACTGATAGACTTTTAGCATTGTTTAGGATAGTGCTGGCTTGTGATGCTGTGTTATAAAGGCAGTTACTTTCCAATAGGTTTTGATTGGGTGTCAGATTATGGAGGTTTAGATCAGAGTCAACGTGATCAATCATCTTCTAGGTTTAAATTATGGTTATTTATATCCTGAGTTGTGTGTTGAGTTCTAGTACTGATATCTGTAGTGGTAGGAAGTTTGGACAAGTATATAGCTAGAGTATTTTGGTCATGTAGAGTATAGTCACTACTACACATAATGAAGTTGATGTTGTCTATGTGTTGTGCTGGAATGAACTAAAGTACAACTAGGTATAAACTAATAATATAAAAATACAAATTAAAAATAGAACAATACTCTCACTTGTAATTGCACTAAGGTCTAATAATGACTTTTGTGGAGTCTATGTTTTGAGCTAGAATGAGCTATAGTACAATAGGTTTAATCTAATAATAAAAAAATACAAATTAAAAATAGCACTAGTCTCTCACTAGTAATTGCACTATGGTCTAATATAGTGAATTTGGTATTGTCTATGTATTGAGTTAGAATGAGCTATGGTACAACTGAGGGAATCATAGGCCTGTCCCGTGTGGAAAAAAATAATAATTGAACTTTTCATGTCAGAGGAAAGAAAGTCTCCCTGATAACATTGAGTATACATAGTGTATAGTGTATACTACAGTGGCTCCCTAGTATATTGATGATAAAGGCTAAAGTGTCATTTGAAAACAGGTGAATTTGTAAATGAAGTGATAAGCCTATAGAGGCAGGTGCCAGAAGTCGCCAGAACTTACCACAGGTCAGCTGTTTTTTTAATAATCTTCCTGGCTTGCCAGTGTACTCGCATATAATCTAGTGATACCAGTGATTAGCAGAATACAGTGTTGTAGTAGCAACTAACCAGTATTATAATGGTACTTAGTGGAGTGGAGTGACTTTCATTAGTTTCTTTTTCTTGAAATACGAGACGTTACTGTGAATTTCATATAACCTGTAGTTACCAGCAGTCGCAATATACACAACGAGAAGCAATTATTACTACAGAAAAAGCGTCCTTCCTCCAAAATTTGCACCAGTCAACTATAGTGATAATATAGCATTTATTGTGGTGGAGACGGAAAAAAGAAAAAAAAAAAAAAAAAAAAAGAGAAAAGCCAGATACAGCGATTGATAAACAAGGAGGTGACCGTTCGTCATTGTAGGAGCTGCCAGATATCACCGGCTCTTCAACACGCAAGTTATACTTTTGTATCAGTCAAATCACATATTACTCGGGTAGATAATTTCCAGTAGATCCTTCATGTGTTAGCTCAAATCACCGACCAGTATGTTTTAAATAAGTGACCCACTGATCAGAGCAGATCGACTGGCCCGAACCCTTGCCTGGTCCGAACCCTTGACTGGTCCGAACCCGGGACTGGTTTCAAACAGTTTCGTTGGACAATAAAGCAGACTGTAAACGGATGGGGTTGTAGGCGCCCTATAAACACAAACATTAAAAAATCAGGAACGTGACGGTAAGCTGTCCAATATACAAAAAGAGTTAGAAACAGAAATACAAATAGCTAGAGCTTCATTTAAGGTTATTAATAGAATTTTCAAGAGGTTGCTAGTAGAATTGCAGTAAATCAACCATTCAAATCATTATGAAGCCCTGTGTAGTCTGTGGTCAGTCAAACAAACGGGCTTCCACATGGATAAATTGTCATTTTTGTGGAAATTGGTGTCACGCCCCTTGTGCAGATATCCCAGAACTAGCTACAAGCAGTATTAAAACAGAGAAGTGTTTTTGGGTATGCTCAAATGAGGAAAATCTGTGGACTAAAATCACAAGGGTATTAAAAGAGGACAACATCAAAGCTGCTTTCATAGAAAACCTGGAAGCTTTCTACAACAGATGGGAACATAAAATGTCTGGGCTGAATGGTACTGCCCTTGATACTGGCCATGTAGTCATAAACTGTAAGGCTGGAGGTGATGTCCTGGTAGTCAGTAAATGTGGGGCTGATAGTGCTGTCCTGGGAGACAGTAATGGTGAAGCTGGAGGTGCTGTCCTGGGAGACAGTAATGGTGAAGCTGGAGGTGCTGTCCTGGGAGACAGTAATGGTGAAGCTGGAGGTGCTGTCCTGGGAGACAGAAATGGTGAAGCTGGAGATACTGTCCTGGGAGACAGAAATGGTGAAGCTGGAGGTGCTGTCCTGGGAGACAGAAATGGTGAAGCTGGAGATACTGTCCTGGGAGACAGTAATGGTGAAGCTGGAGGTGCTGTCCTGGGAGACAGAAATGGTGAAGCTGGAGATACTGTCCTGGGAGACAGAAATGGTGAAGCTGGAGATATTGTCCAGGTAGTCGGGAATTATACGCAGGAAGGAATACATATAAATGATCTCATAGGGGACAGGAGCCATAGTAGGGAAACAAGTGTAGTCAAAGATAAGATAAAACCAATATTGCAAACTAGAAATACCGCAGGAAATAGCAAACAAGAGGACTCCAATAGCAATAGTGAGGATAAATTACCAAAAACAACTGGTGGGAGCTCCATTGTTGGTGCTAGGGAGGATAGAAGTAAGACAGGGAAACATGCACCAACAGGGAATACAGTCACAGAAACCCAAGGCAAGCGGAAACCAAGCCTGTGCACATACTATGCACTTGGTATCTGCTGGCATGGGAAATCTGGAAAAACAGATGGGACATGCAACTATGACCACCCTAGAAAATGCCATGCCCATATGAAAACAGGAAAATGCAAACTCCCTTCCTGTAAGCTTTTTCACCCTGAAATGTGTACCTCTTCAGTACAGGAAAGACTGTGCTATAACTTAAATTGCCAGGCATACCATCTAAAGGGGACAAAAAGATACAAAACATCCAGGCCATGGGAAAACCTGGGTAGCCACAGCCACTCAAGAGGGAGAGGTTTTTTAGTGCCAGGAAGGAAAAAAAACTGGCAGGAAATGGCAGAAATCGTACACCAAATCCAGTCATTCCTGGAGTGGAACCACAGTCGATGGCCTCCACTCCAAACCAACAGATACAGATACTAATGCCGGAAAAAAAATCCCCCCCCAGTACCAACAATACCACCAGTCCGATAACATTCTTCTTTGCAAATATACAGGGTCTAAAGCCAGCTACAAACAACAAAATACCTTTCATCCGTGGACTGCTTGCAGAGGCAAAGGCAATGTTCGCGGCTTTCACTGAGACCCACATAAAGGATCACTTGGACAACGAAGTATGGATCCCAGGTTACAACCTATACAGATGTGACAGAGTGAACAGGCAAAAGGGGGGGGTTGGCCTGTACATTGCAGAGTCACTTGTTTGCACAGAACTGCTTAATGCCTCAAATGACGTAGTGGAAGTTTTAGCAGTAAAGGTCGAGAACCAAAACCTAGTCATTGTGGTAGTCTACAAGCCTCCGGATGCAACATCCCAGCAATTCCAGGAACAGCTGTTAAAAATTGACCACTGTCTGGAAAATCTTCCAGCTCCTGCACCCAACATCTTGCTCCTGGGGGATTTCAACTTAAGGCACCTAAAATGGAGGAATATAGCAAATAATATTGTTGCAGTAATAACACCAGGAGGCAGCTCTGATGAAAACTCACACTCACACGAGCTTTTAAATCTCTGCACAAAATTCAATTTAAACCAGCAAATAATAGAGCCTACAAGACTGGAGAATACACTAGACCTCATCTTCACTAACAATGATGATCTGATAAGAAATGTCACCATATCAAAAACAATATACTCAGATCACAACATAATTGAGGTTCAGACATGTATGCATGGAGCCCCAGACCGACAAAATGAGACTAGTCACGAGGGAGCATTCACCAAATTCAACTTCAATAACAAAAACATAAAGTGGGACCAAGTAAACCAAGTCCTAACCGATATAAGCTGGGAAGATATACTAAGCAACACAGACCCAAACTTATGCCTAGAACAGATTAACTCGGTGGCACTCGATGTATGCACAAGGCTTATTCCTCTAAGAAAAAGGAGGAGTAGATGTAAAATAGAAAGAGACAGGCGCTCCCTTTACAGGCGACGGAAAAGAATAACAGAGCGGCTAAAAGAGGTCAATATATCTGAAATGCGCAGGGAGACACTGGTCAGAGAAATAGCAAGCATCGAACTTAAGCTAAAAGAATCCTTTAGGAGTCAGGAATCGCGGGAAGAACTAAAAGCCATAAATGAAATCGAAAGAAACCCAAAGTATTTCTTCTCCTATGCCAAATCAAAATCGAGAACAACGTCCAGTATTGGGCCCCTACTTAAACAAGATGGGTCCTACACAGATGACAGCAAGGAAATGAGTGAGCTACTCAAGTCCCAATATGACTCAGTTTTTAGCAAGCCGCTAACCAGACTGAGAGTCGAAGACCAAAATGAATTTTTTATGAGAGAGCCACAAAATTTGACTAACACAAGCCTATCCGATGTTATCCTGACGCCAAATGACTTCGAACAGGCGATAAATGACATGCCCATGCACTCTGCCCCAGGGCCAGACTCATGGAACTCTGTGTTCATCAAGAACTGCAAGAAGCCCCTATCACGAGCCTTTTCCATCCTATGGAGAGGGAGCATGGACACGGGGGTCGTCCCTCAGTTACTAAAAACAACAGACATAGCCCCACTCCACAAAGGGGGCAGTAAAGCAACAGCAAAGAACTACAGACCAATAGCACTAACATCCCATATCATAAAAATCTTTGAAAGGGTCCTAAGAAGCAAGATCACCACCCATCTAGAAACCCATCAGTTACACAACCCAGGGCAACATGGGTTTAGAACAGGTCGCTCCTGTCTGTCTCAACTACTGGATCACTACGACAAGGTCCTAAATGCACTAGAAGACAAAAAGAATGCAGATGTAATATATACAGACTTTGCAAAAGCCTTCGACAAGTGTGACCATGGCGTAATAGCGCACAAAATGCGCGCTAAAGGAATAACAGGAAAAGTCGGTCGATGGATCTATAATTTCCTCACTAACAGAACACAGAGAGTAGTCGTCAACAGAGTAAAGTCCGAGGCAGCTACGGTGAAAAGCTCTGTCCCACAAGGCACAGTACTAGCTCCCATCTTGTTCCTCATCCTCATATCCGACATAGACAAGGATGTCAGCCACAGCACCGTGTCTTCCTTTGCAGATGACACCCGAATCTGCATGACAGTGTCTTCCATTGCAGACACTGAAAGGCTCCAGGCGGACATCAACCAAATCTTTCAGTGGGCTGCAGAAAACAATATGAAGTTCAACGATGAGAAATTTCAATTACTCAGATATGGTAAACATGAGGAAATTAAATCTTCATCAGAGTACAAAACAAATTCTGGCCACAAAATAGAGCGAAACACCAACGTCAAAGACCTAGGAGTGTTTATGTCGGAGGATCTCACCTTCAAGGACCATAACATTGTATCAATCGCATCTGCTAGAAAAATGACAGGATGGATAATGAGAACCTTCAAAACTAGGGAGGCCAAGCCCATGATGACACTCTTCAGGTCACTTGTTCTATCTAGGCTGGAATATTGCTGCACTCTAACAGCACCTTTCAAGGCAGGTGAAATTGCCGACCTAGAAAATGTACAGAGAACTTTCACGGCGCGCATAACGGAGATAAAACACCTCAATTACTGGGAGCGCTTGAGGTTTCTAAACCTGTATTCCCTGGAACGCAGGAGGGAGAGATACATGATTATATACACCTGGAAAATCCTAGAGGGACTAGTACCAAACTTGCACACGAAAATCACTCACTACGAAAGCAAAAGACTTGGCAGACGATGCACCATCCCCCCAATGAAAAGCAGGGGTGTCACTAGCACGTTAAGAGACCATACAATAAGTGTCAGGGGTCAGCGTGCCTCGTTGTGCTCCCGGTTTTTCTGGTGTTTTCACGGTCGCTCTTACGTGCTAGAACTTTAATTTGTGTCATCAATCCTATACGATACATCCCTCTAGCGCCTGGAACCAATCTTGGGCGGAAAACATTATATACTGAGTAAAAAAAGGAGAATTAGTGTGCACTTCCTAGCAGAGTTTACTGCCAGAGGGGAATCATAGGCCTGTCCCGTGTGGAAAAATAATAATATTGAACTTTGTGTCAGAGGAAAGAAAGTCTCCCTGAAAGCATTGAGTATACATAGTGTATAGTGTATACTACAGTGGCTCCCTAGTATATTGATGATAAAGGCTAAAGTGTCATTTGAAAACAGGTGAATTTGTAAATGAAGTGATAAGCCTATAGAGGCAGGTGCCAGAAGTCGCCAGAAACTTACCACAGGTCAGCTGTTTTTAATAATCTTCCTGGCCTGCTAGTGTACTCGCATATAATCTAGTGATACCAGTGAATAGCAGAATACAGTGTTGTAGTAGCAACTAACCAGTATTATAATGGTACTTAGTGGAGTGGAGTGACTTTCATTAGTTTCTTTTTCTTGAAATACCAGACGTTACTGTGAATTTCATATAACCTGTAGTTACCAGCGGTCGCAATATACACAACGAGAAGCAATTATTACTACAGAAAAAGCGCCCTTCCTCCAAAATTTGCACCAGTCAACTATAGTGATAATATAGCATTTATTGTGGTGGAGACGGAAAAAAAAAAAAAATAGAGAAGCTAGATACAGCGATTGATAAACAAAGGTGGAGGCTCGACCGTTCGTCATTGTAGGAGTGCCAGCAGTCACCGGCTCTTCAACACGCAAGTTATACTTTTGTATCAATCAAATCACATATTACTCGGGTAGATAATTTCCAGTAGATCCTTCATGTGTTAGCTCAAATCACCGACCAGTATGGTTTAAATAAGTGACCCACTGATCAGATCAGATAGACTGGTCCGAACCCTTGACTGGTCCGAACCCTTGACTGGTCCGAACCCTTGACTGGTCCGAACCCTGGACTGGTTTCAAACGGTTTCGTTGTGCACCACCTAGCAGGTTATTAATAGAATATTCAAGAGGTTGCTAGTAGAATTGCAGTAAATCAACCATTCAAATCATTATGAAGCTGTGTGTAGTCTGTGGTCAGTCAAACAAACGGGCTTCCACATGCATAAATTGTCATTTCTGTGGAAATTGGTGTCACGCCCCTTGTGCAGATATCCAAGAACTAGCTACAAGCAGTATTAAAACAGGGAAGTGTTTTTGGGTATGCCCAAATGAGATAAATCTGTGGACTAAAATCACAAGGGTATTAAAAGAGGTCAACATCAAAGCTGCTTTCATAGAAAACCTGGAAGCTTTCTACAACAGATGGGAACATAAAAAGTCCGGGCTGAATGGTACTGCCCTTGATACTGGCCATGTAGTCAGAAACTGTAAGGCTGGAGATGATGTCCTGGTAGTCAGTAAATGGGGGGCTGATAGTGCTGTCCTGGGAGACAGTAATGGGGAAGCTGGAGGTGCTGTCCTGGGAGACAGTAATGGTGAAGCTGGAGGTGCTGTCCTGGGAGACAGTAATGGTGAAGCTGGAGATGCTGTCCTGGGAGACAGTAATGGGGAAGCTGGAGATGCTGTCCTGGGAGACAGTAATGGTGAAGCTGGAGATTTTGTCCAGGTAGTCGGGAATTATACGCAGGAAGGAATACATATGAATGACCTCATAGGGGACAGGAGCCATAGTAGGGAAACAAGTGTAGTCAAAGATAAGATAAAACCAATATTGCAAACTAGAAATACCGCAGGAAATAGCAAACAAGAGGACTCCACTAGCAATAGTGAGGATATATTACCAAAAACAAATGGTGGGAGCTCCATTGTTGGTGCTAGGGAGGATAGAAGTAAGACAGGGAAACATGCACCAACAGGGAATACAGTCACAGAAACCCAAGGCAAACGGAAACCAAGCCTGTGCACATACTATGCACTCGGTATCTGCTGGCATGGGAAATCTGGAAAAACAGATGGGACGTGCAACTATGACCACCCTAGGAAATGCCATGCCCATATGACAACAGGAAAATGCAAACTCCCTTCCTGTAAGCTTTTTCACCCTGAACTGTGTACCTCTTCAGTACAGGAAAGACTGTGCTATAACTTAAATTGCCAGGCATACCATCTAAAGGGGACAAAAAGATACAAAACATCCAGGCCATGGGAAAACCTGGGTAGCCACAGCCACTCAAGAGGGAGAGGTTTTTTAGTGCCAGGAAGGAAAAAAAACTGGCAGGAAATGGCAGAAATCGTACACCAAATCCAGTCATTCCTGGAGTGGAACCACAGTCGATGGCCTCCACTCCAAACCAACAGATACAGATACTAATGCCGGAAAAAAAATCCCCCCCCAGTACCAACAATACCACCAGTCCGATAACATTCTTCTTTGCAAATATACAGGGTCTAAAGCCAGCAACAAACAACAAAATACCTTTCATCCGTGGACTGCTTGCAGAGGCAAAGGCAATGTTCGCGGCTTTCACTGAGACCCACATAAAGGATCACTTGGACAACGAAATATGGATCCCAGGTTACAACCTATACAGATGTGACAGAGTGAACAGGCAAAAGGGGGGGGGGTTGGCCTGTACATTGCAGAGTCACTTGTTTGCACAGAACTGCTAAATGCCTCAAATGATGTAGTGGAAGTTTTAGCAGTAAAGGTCGAGAACCAAAACCTAGTCATTGTGATAGTCTACAAGCCTCCGGATGCAACATCCCAGCAATTCCAGGAACAGCTGTTAAAAATTGACCACTGTCTGGAAAACCTTCCAGCTCCTGCACCCAACATCTTGCTCCTGGGGGATTTCAACTTAAGGCACCTAAAATGGAGGAATATAGCAAATAATATTGTTGCAGTAATAACACCAGGAGGCAGCTCTGATGAAAACTCACACTCACGCGAGCTTTTAAATCTCTGCACAAAATTCAATTTAAACCAGCAAATAATAGAGCCTACTAGACTGGAGAATACACTAGACCTCATCTTCACTAACAATGATGATCTGATAAGAAATATCACCATATCAAAAACAATATACTCAGATCACAACATAATTGAGGTTCAGTCATGTATGCGCGGAGCCCCAGACCGACATAAGGAGATTAGTCACGAGGGAGCATTCACCAAATTCAACTTCAATAACAAAAACATAAAGTGGGACCAAGTAAACCAAGTCCTAACCGATATAAGCTGGGAAGATATACTAAGCAACACAGACCCCAACTTATGCCTAGAACAGATTAACTCGGTAGCACTCGATGTATGCACAAGGCTTATTCCTCTAAGAAAAAGGAGGAGTAGATGTAAAACAGAAAGAGACAGGCGCTCCCTTTACAGGCGACGGAAAAGAATAACAGAGCGGCTAAAAGAGGTCAATATATCTGAAATGCGTAGGGAGACACTGGTCAGAGAAATAGCAAGCATCGAACTTAAGCTAAAAGAATCCTTTAGGAGTCAGGAATCGCGGGAAGAACTAAAAGCCATAAATGAAATCGAAAGAAACCCAAAGTATTTCTTCTCCTATGCCAAATCAAAATCGAGAACAACGTCCAGTATTGGGCCCCTACTTAAACAAGATGGGTCCTACACAGATGACAACAAGGAAATGAGTGAGCTACTCAAGTCCCAATATGACTCAGTTTTTAGCAAGCCGCTAACCAGACTGAGAGTCGAAGATCAAAATGAATTTTTTATGAGAGAGCCACAAAATTTGATTAACACAAGCCTATCCGATGTTATCCTGACGCCAAATGACTTCGAACAGGCGATAAATGACATGCCCATGCACTCTGCCCCAGGGCCAGACTCATGGAACTCTGTGTTCATCAAGAACTGCAAGAAGCCCCTATCACGAGCCTTTTCCATCCTATGGAGAGGGAGCATGGACACGGGGGTCGTCCCACAGTTACTAAAAACAACAGACATAGCCCCACTCCACAAAGGGGGCAGTAAAGCAACAGCAAAGAACTACAGACCAATAGCACTAACATCCCATATCATAAAAATCTTTGAAAGGGTCCTAAGAAGCAAGATCACCACGCATCTAGAAACCCATCAGTTACACAACCCAGGGCAACATGGGTTTAGAACAGGTCGCTCCTGTCTGTCTCAACTATTGGACCACTACGACAAGGTCCTAAATGCACTAGAAGACAAAAAGAATGCAGATGTAATATATACAGACTTTGCAAAAGCCTTCGACAAGTGTGACCATGGCGTAATAGCGCACAAAATGCGTGCTAAAGGAATAACAGGAAAAGTCGGTCGATGGATCTATAATTTCCTCACTAACAGAACACAGAGAGTAGTCGTCAACAGAGTAAAGTCCGAGGCAGCTACGGTGAAAAGCTCTGTTCCACAAGGCACAGTACTCGCTCCCATCTTGTTCCTCATCCTTATATCCGACATAGACAAGGATGTCAGCCACAGCACCGTGTCTTCCTTTGCAGATGACACCCGAATCTGCATGACAGTGTCTTCCATTGCAGACACTGCAAAGCTCCAGGCAGACATCAACCAAATCTTTCAGTGGGCTGCAGAAAACAATATGAAGTTCAACGATGAGAAATTTCAATTACTCAGATATGGTAAACATGAGGAAATTAAATCTTCATCAGAGTACAAAACAAATTCTGGCCACAAAATAGAGCGAAACACCAACGTCAAAGACCTGGGAGTGATCATGTCGGAGGATCTCACCTTCAAGGACCATAACATTGTATCAATCGCATCTGCTAGAAAAATGACAGGATGGATAATGAGAACCTTCAAAACTAGGGAGGCCAAGCCCATGATGACACTCTTCAGGTCACTTGTTCTATCTAGGCTGGAATATTGCTGCACACTAACAGCACCTTTCAAGGCAGGTGAAATTGCCGACCTAGAAAATGTACAGAGAACTTTCACGGCGCGCATAACGGAGATAAAACACCTCAATTATTGGGAGCGCTTGAGGTTCCTAAACCTGTATTCCCTGGAACGCAGGAGGGAGAGATACATGATTATATACACCTGGAAAATCCTAGAGGGACTAGTACCGAACTTGCACACGAAAATCACCCACTACGAAAGCAAAAGACTTGGCAGACGATGCACCATCCCCCCAATGAAAAGCAGGGGTGTCACTAGCACGTTAAGAGACCATACAATAAGTGTCAGGGGCCCGAGACTGTTCAACTGCCTCCCAGCACACATAAGGGGGATTACCAACAGACCCCTGGCAGTCTTCAAGCTGGCACTGGACAAGCACCTAAAGTCAGTTCCGGATCAGCCGGGCTGTGGCTCGTATGTTGGTTTGCGTGCAGCCAGCAGCAACAGCCTGGTTGATCAGGCTCTGATCCACCAGGAGGCCTGGTCTCAGACCGGGCCGCGGGGGCGTTGACCCCCGGAACTCTCTCCAGGTAAACTCCAGGTAGGCTGTTTCCTAACTGCGATTTTTCCATCCCTCACAAAGCACTGGTTGATTTGGTTGATGTCCGCCTGGAGCCTAGCAGTGTCTGCAATGGAAGCCACTTCATGCACATCTGCAAAGGAAGACACGGTGTGCTGTGGCTGACATCCTTGTCTATGTCAGATATGAAGATGAGAAACAAGATGGGAGCGAGTACTGTGCCTTGTGGAACAGAGCTTTTCACCGTAGCCGCCTCAGACTTTACTCTGTTGACTATTACTCTGTTTGTAGATGAATGGTTCAGAGAACCGACACTATTACTCTGTGTTCTGTTTGAGAAGAAATTATAGATCCATCTACCAACGTTTCCTGTTATTCCTTTAGCACGCATTTTTGTGCGCTATTACATCATGGTCACACTTGTCGAAGGCTTTTGCAAAGTCTGTATATATTACATCTGCATTGTTTTTGTCTTCTAGTGCATTTAGGACCTTGTCGTAGTGATCCAAGAGCTGAGACAGACAGGAGCGACCTGTTCTAAACCCATGTTGCCCTGGGTTGTATAATCGATGGGTATCTAGATGGGTGGCGATCTTGCTTCTTAGGACCCTTTCAAAGATTTTTATGATATGGGATGTTAGTGCTATCGGTCTGCAGTTCTTTGCTATTGCTCTACTGCCCCCTTTGTGGAGTGGGGCTATGTCTGTTGTTTTAAGTAACTGTGGGACGACCCCCGTGTCCATGCTCCCTCTCCATAGGATGGTAAAAGCTCGTGATAGGGGCTTCTTGCAGTTCTTGATGAACACGGAGTTCCATGAGTCTGGCCCTGGGGCAGAGTGCATGGGCATGTCATTTATCGCCTGTTCGAAGTCATTTGGCGTCAGGATAATATCAGATAGGCTTGTGTTAACCAAATTCTGTGGCTCTCTCATAAAAAATTCATTTTGATCTTCGACTCTCAGTCTGATTAGCGGCTTGCTAAAAACTGAGTCATATTGGGACTTGAGTAGCTCACTCATTTCTTTGCTGTCATCTGTGTAGGACCCATCTTGTTTAAGTAGGGCCCAATACTGGATGTTGTTCTCGACTTTGATTTGGCATAAGAGAAGAAATACTTTGGGTTTCTTTCGATTTCATTTATGGCTTTTAGTTTTTCCCGCGATTCCTGACTCCTTTAATTATAAGATTCCTTTAGCTTAAGTTCGATGTTTGCTATTTCTCTGACCAGTGGCTCCCTACGCATTTCAGATATATTGGCCTCTTTTAGCCGCTCTGTTATTCTTTTCCGTCGCCTGTAAAGGGAGCGCCTGTCTCTTTCTATTTTACATCTACTCCTCCTTTTTCTTAAGGAATAAGCCTTGAGCATACATCGAGTGCCACAGAGTTGATCTGTTCTAGGCGTAAGTTGGGGTCTGTGTTGCTTAGTCTATCTTCCCAGCTTATATCGTTTAGGGCTTGATTTACTTGGTCCCACTTTATGTTCTTGTTATTGAAGTTGAATTTGGTGAAGGCTCCCTCGTGACTAATCTCATTTTGTCGGCCTGGGGCTCCGCGCATACATGTCTGAACCTCGATTATGTTGTGATCTGAGTATATTGTTTTTGATATGGTGACATTTCGTATCTGGGAATATGATAATGGTATACAATACCGACAAGTTGATAAGCAAGACACAGAAGCAACAGTTAGGTGTCTTTGTTCAGAAACGTTTAGCCTATACAGTAGGCTTCTTCAGTCGAGTACAGAGGTGACATGAGAAACAGTAGAGATGTAAAGACGATGTTATCAGTCCATTACCCTCGAAGACCTAGTTTTGAGGTGATCAGTCCCTCAGCATAGAGAAGAGTTATGTTCCATAGTCTGGAACAATGCTGAAGCAACAGAATGGAGACTAAATTCTGTCAAGTTGAGGCGGAGAAAATCTTCAAGCCTAGAAGAGGTGGGGCCTGCTAGGAGAAGTAAGAAGGTAAACATTAAGAAGCAAAGTAGCAAACCTACTGGGTAGGTCCCTCTCAAATCTATCGTTTGTCACTTGTAACTTGTGGTCAGGAAATAAAAGTTGTCGAAGATGTCCTCTGAACCAAGATACTACGGTGGCCCGTGGCCTGGTGGCAAAAGTTCAAGCTTCCCACGGTGAGGGTCTGGGTTCGATTCTTTGCAAAGGTTGGAAACATTGGGCATGTTTCCTTACACCGGTTGTTCATGTTCCCCTATCTGGAGTTTACCTGGAGAGAGTTCCGGGGCCAGGTCTGTGACCAGGCCTCATGGTGAATCAGGGCCTGATCAACCAGGCTGTTACTGCTGGCTGCACGCAATCCATCGTACGAACCACAGCCCGGTTGGCCAGGTACCGACTTTAGGTGCCTGTCCAGTGCCTGCTTGAAGACAGCCAGGGGTCTATCGGTAATCCCTCTTATGTATGCTGGGAGGCAGTTGAACAGTCTTGGGTCCCTGACACTTATTGTGTTGTCTCTTAACGTGCTAGTGGCATGGTCTTGGATGCACTGGGAGAAAAACAGAATGCAGATGTAATATACACAGACTTTGCAAAAGCGTTTGACAAGTGGGATCATGGCGTAATAGTGCACAAAATACGTGCTAAAGGAATAACTGGCAAAGTGGAGAGATGGATCTTCAACTTCCTAACCAATCGAACACAAAGAGTAGTGGCCAACAGAGTTAAATCGGAAGCTGCCATAGTGAAAAGCTCTATTGCACAAGGCACAGTTCTCGCCCGCATCCTGTTCCTCATCCTCAAATCAGACATAGACAGAAATGTAATCCACAGCACCGGGTCATCCTTTGCAGACGATACTAGGATCTGCATAAGACTCATTTGTTGAGGACACTGTTAACCTCCAAGATGTAAACCAAATTTTCCAGTGGGCAACGGGAAAAAATATAATGTTCAATGAGGGCAAATTCCAACTACTCTGTTATGGAAAACTGGAGGAGATAATAACTAGAACAGAGTATACTACAAACTCTGGCCATACAATAGAGCGGAAAAATAATGTAAAGGACCTGGGAGTGGTAATGTCTCACTTTCAAGGATCACAACAATGCCACAATCACAAGTGCAAAGAAAATGATAGGATGGATAATGAGAACAAAAGTTAGAGATAAGATAGGTCCCCTTAAAAATAACTATGGGCACCTTACTGACAAAGAGAATGAAATGTGCTCGATTTTAAATAATTATTTTCTCTCAGTTTTTACACAGGAAGACACTAACAATATTCCAGTAATTAATTTTTATAGTGGGCTAGAAGAAGATGAATTATGTAACATCACAGTCACTAGTGAAATGGTTGTGAAGCAGATAGACAGACTGAAGCAAAATAAGTCGCCGGGTCCTGATGAGGTTTTTTCAAGGGTTCTTAAGGAATGCAAAATGGAACTCTGTGAACCATTAACTAATATTTTTAATTTATCTCTTCAAACAGGTGTAGTGTCTGATATGTGGAAGATGGCTAATGTAATTCCTATTTTTAAAACAGGGGACAAGTCGTTACCGTCAAATTGGTCTTGTCTAACTAATTTATTAACTTTCTTCAGTAAAGCTTTTGAGGCTGTTGACCACGATAAAGAATTTGATATTATTTACTTAGTAAGGCTTTTGATAGAGTTCCGAACCATAGACTGTTAATGAAAGTGGCAGCTCATGGCATTGGGGGAAAAGTGCTCTCGTGGATCGAGTCATGGCTCACAGACAGGAAGCAGAGTGTCCATAAATGGGGTTAAATCCGAGTGGGGATCTGTAACAAGTGGCGTTCCACAGGGATCAGTCTTGGGCCCGTTGTTGTTTATAATATATATCAATGATCTTGATGAGGGAATTACTAGTGATATGAGCAAATTCGCCGATGACACAAAGATAGGTAGGATAATTGATTCAAACGTAGATGTTATGGAACTTCAGGAGGATTTAAACAAACTCTATTCTTGGTCAGAAAAGTGGCAGATGCAGTTCAATGTAGAAAAATGCAAGGTTCTGAAGCTTGGGAGTGCCCATAACCCTAGTACTTATAAGTTAAATGATGTAGAACTTAGCCATACAGATTGCGAAAAGGACTTGGGGGTTATGGTGAGCAGCAACCTTAAACCAAGACAGCAATGCCTAAGCGTACGTAATAAGGCAAATAGATTACTGGGATTTATATCAAGAAGTGTAAGCAACAGAAAATCCAGAGGTCATACTGCAGCTTTATACATCATTAGTAAGGCCTCACCTAGATTATGCAGCTCAGTTCTGGTCTCCATATTACAGAATGGACATAAATTCGTTAGAAAACATTCAGCGTAGGATGACTAAATTAATACATAGCATTAGAAATCTTCCTTATGAAGAAAGATTGAAGACTCTTAAGTTACATTCACTTGTTAGACGAAGAATGAGGGGAGACCTGATCGAAGTGTATAAGTGAAAGATAGGTATTAATAAAGGGGATATTAATAAGGTCTTGAGGATGATTCTCCAAGAGAGAACCCGCAGTAATGGATTTAAATTAGATAAGTTTAGATTTAGAAAGGACATAGGAAAGTATTGGTTTGGAAATAGGGTAGTTGATGAGTGGAACAGTCTACCTAGTTGGGTTATTGAGGCTGGGACTTTGGGTAGTTTCAAATTTAGGTTGGATAAGTACATGAGTGGGAGGGAAAAATAAACACATATGCAGTATAATGTGATCCTTTATTGACTACGTTTCGCCCACACAGTGGGCTTTTTCAAGTCACAAACAGAACTACCTGGGGTGGAAGGAACGCGAGTATTTATAGTCAGGTTCAGAATGCTGAGGTCAGGTGGAGAATGCTGCATCTGATGATGTACCGAGTGGGGTTATAGAGTCTAAAATCTTGGGTAGCTTGGAAAGGAGATTGGATAAGTTTGTTAGCAGACCTTCTACAGTGATCTTATGTGGGATAGCGATGAAGAAGTTTCTTGGCAAGTGGTTCAGCTATGTTATAGAAGCCACTATTCTGGTTGAAGTTGTCGGATATAGAAATAAGTGATGATTCCAGGATTCTTCGGTATTGAGTGTTTTCTTCTGTGGCGATAAGTCTTGAGTTTCTGTAGTTTATCAAGTGGTTGTGTGAATTACGGTGTTGTACGCAGGCATTCCTTGTGTCGTCAGACCTACTTGCGTATTGGTGTTCTGAAATACGTGTTTGGAGGTCCCTTGATGTTTCGCCCACGTATAACTTGTTGCAGTCATTACAAGGGATTATGTATACCCCTGCAGAGGGTGGAAGCTTGTCCTGTCTATCACTGGTAATGTCCTTGATGGTCGTGGTTGTGGAGGTAGATACTTGAAATGAGGTATTGGAAAAGATGTTGGAAACGTGTTTGGCAATGGAGTTGGTGGGGAGGACTATGTATCTCTTCTCGGCAGTGTCTTCTCTGGATGTGTTGAAGATGTTTAATGCCCGTCGTCTGCAGTCTCTGATGAAGTGACGAGGATAGTGGAGTTTAGAAAATACTTGTTCAATCATCGTGCATTCTTCTTCAAGAAACTCATTGCTGCAGATTCTAAGTGCACGCAGGAAGAAGCCTATAATTACACCACGTTTGGTTTTGGTGTCGTGGTGAGAGTAAAAGTGGAGAAGATCGTTTTGGTTGGTGGGTTTTCGATAGACTTTAAAACGAAGTTCGTGGTCAGCTTTGTAAAGCAGAACATCAAGGAAAGGAAGAGTGTTGTCGACTTCTTCTTCAAGTGTGAACTGGATTGAAGGCTCGACCTGGTTGAGCTTGTCTTGGAGAGCTTTAACATTGAAGCGTTTAGGAGTTATGAGGAGAATGTCGTCAACATAACGGAGCCAGGTGACAGATGAAGGAATAATGGTGGAGAAACGTTCGGCTTCTAGATGTTCCATGTATAGGTTCGCCAGGACCGCACTGAGTGGCGAACCCATGGGTAGTCCAAAAGTCTGCTGAAAGAGGTGATTTTCGAAAGAGAAACACGTAAAGCCAACACATAGTTCAACAAGTTAGTTAGTTTAGTTTAATATGTTTATTATGCACCCCATACCCATCCTGTGGGCGGTAGTCAAAAGATTACAGAGGTACATAATTGGTCCAGGGATTGGACTCCAAAGTTTTGATAGCTGAGCAAGTTACAGAGGCAATGAACTCACAATTTACAAAGGTAATGAACTCACAATTTACAAAGGTAATGAACTCACAATTTACAAAGGTAATGAACTCACAATTTACAAAGATAATGAACTCCAGGTAAGTCTGGTCACAATCATGACAAGTTACAAAGGTATTTACAGATTACAGAGGTACGTAATGGGTCCAGGGACTGGGCCCCCAAAGTTTTGATAGCCGAACTAGGTGATAAATTAGACACATGTGCAACTCTTGGGTATCTTTATTGAGGAAACGTTTCGCCACACAGTGGCTTTATCAGTCCATACATAGGAGAAACTTGAAGAACAGGAGGAGAATGAGGTAATCAGTCCCTCAACCTTGAGTCGATGTGTTCAGTCCATCAATCTTGAGTAGAATACTGAACACATCGACTCAAGGTTGAGGGACTGATTACCTCATTCTCCTCCTGTTCTTCAAGTTTCTCCTATGTATGGACTGATGAAGCCACTGTGTGGCGAAACGTTTCCTCAATAAAGATACCCAAGAGTTGCACATGTGTCTAATTTATCAACATGTCGGTTCTCTGAACCATTCATCTACAAGCCGAACTAGGTACAAAGGTAATGAGCTCACAAGTTACAAAGGTAATGAATTCTGTAGAATGGTTACTTACGTTTATACTTTGGCTACAATCATGAACAAATTATAGAGTAATGAGCAATTCACACTTCCACACCCGGTCACAACTGTAATGAGTTATTGGTGCAAATATTGATTGTTGAGTCACACACACCACACACACACACACACACACACACACACACACACACACACACACACACACACACACACACACACACACACACACACACACACACACTTTAGTTTAATATCTTTATGCACCCCATACCCATCCTGTGGGCGGTAGTCAAAAGATTACAAAGGGACCCCAAAGTTATGATAGCTGAACTAGTCACAAAGGTAATGAACTCCAGGTAGAACAAGGTCGATGAAATCCCTGGCTGGAATGGGAAGATCAAGTGAATCGTCAATTTTCCTGCGCAAGAGATCGATGGCTTGTGTAGTAGGTACTTTGGTGAATAGGGAAGTCACGTCAAGGCTGGAAAGTTTCTTGTTCCTGATGTTGATGTTGCGAATGCGATTGAGAAGATCACCCGAGTGTTTGAGATGTGCTGGACTGATAGTGCCCAAGAGTTTAGAGAGGTTGTTAGGTAAGACACATATGCAGTTTAGAGAGGTGTTTTGCGAGAATTCCTGAGAGCTGGTGGGGAGCACTGCCTATTCCCGAGGATATGGGCCTCAGTGGGATACCTGGCTTGTGATTTTTTGGCAGACCGTACATCCTGGCAGGTCTGGGGTTGCTGGGTATGGTGTGCAGAAGTTTCTTCCCTTGTTCTGAGCCCCTCAGAATGCGGCGAGTCCTTTGAAGAAAAGTTTTAGTAAGGTTGTCCACTTGGTTAGTTGTGAGAGGTTTGTAGGTATCTGGGTCATTAAGTAGACTGAGCATTTTGTTCCTGTAATCGTCAGTGTGCGTGCACTCAGAATCTGCAGCAATGAGTTTCTTGAAGAAGAATGCACGATGATTGAACAAGTATTTTCTAAACTCCACTATCCTCGTCACTTCATCAGAGACTGCAGACGACGGGCATTAAACATCTTCAACACACCCAGAGAAGACTGCCGAGAAGAGATACATAGTCCTCCCCACCAACTCCATTGCCAAACACGTTTCCAACATCTTTTCCAATACCTCATTTCAAGTATCTACCTCCACAATCACGACCATCAAGGACATTACCAGTGATAGACAGGACAAGCTTCCACCCTCTGCAGGGGTATACATAATCCCTTGTAATGACTGCAACAAGTTATACTTGGGCGAAACATCAAGGGACCTCCAAACACGTATTTCAGAACACCAATACGCAAGCAGGTCTGACGACACAAGGAATGCCTGCGTACAACATCGTAATTCACACAACCACTTGATAAACTACAGAAACTCAAGACTTATCGCCACAGAAGACAACACTCAATACCGAAGAATCCTGGAATCATCACTTATTTCTATATCCGACAACTTCAACCAGAATAGTGGCTTCTATAACATAGCTGAACCACTTGCCAAGAAACTTCATCGATATCCCACATAAGAACACTGTAGAAGATCTGCTCACAAACTTATCCAATCTCCTTTCCAAGCTACCCAAGATTTTAGACTCTATAACCCCACTCGGTACATCATCAGATGCAGCATTCTCCACCTGACCTCAGCATTCTGAACCTGACTATAAATACTCGCGTTCCTTCCACCCCAGGTAGTTCTGTTTGTGACTTGAAAAAGCCCACTGTGTGGGCTTAGTAGTCAATGAAGGATCACATTATACTGCATATGTGTTTATATTTCCATTGTGTCGGTATTTTATACCATTTATTTCCATGAGTGGGAGGGGTTGGATTTGAGTGGGACTTTCACATCAGAGCTTATTTCTTGGGTGGCATTGAAAATTGGGTTGGGCAAATGTTTTGTTAGTTAGTTTAATATGTTTATTATGCACCCCATACCCATCGTGTGGGCGGTAGTCAAAAGATTACAGAGGTACATAATTGGTCCAGGGACTGGACTCCAAAGTTTTGATAGCTGAGCAAGTTACAGAGGTAATGAACTCACAATTTACAAAGGTAATGAACTCTTTTTTTTCTTTTGTTAGTGGGATGAATTGTAAAGGACCTGCCTAGTATGGGCCAACAGGCCTCCTGCAGTGTTCCTCCTTTCTTATGTTCTTATAATTAAGAGAAATCCTGAAGAGTCTGGGGACTCCTGGTTTAGCTCATGAATATAATAACTCTGATTTGACGTAATACACCTGAAAAAGGTTGCATAATTCATAAAATATATTTATTATACTGAAATTTCTACACTAAAAATAAATAGAAATTTCAGTCGTATAGAAATGTCAAGGAATTACATTATTTAATGCAAATAATAAACAACTGGAGTCAGACCAAAATTTGTATGTAAGAGGAAGACTTGAAGTTTGGCTTCTTCGATAAAGAAAATCAAATCTGACATTAATTCCTTGAGAAAATGTATGAAATATTTGTATATTTGTATAATTTTGCTAGGTAAGACACATATGCAACAGTCAGGTATCTTTATTTCGAAACGTTTCGCCTACACAGTAGGCTTCTTCAGTCGAGTACAGAAAAGTTGATAGAAGCAGAAGATACTTGTCGGTATTTTATACCATTTTAATGTTCATAATTTTGCTACTTCTCACTCAATAGCATATACTGGAGGTGAATATTGTTATTATTTCTAAACTAAAGACGGAGCCATAAGAGGAAGAGTGTGCAGCAGCTGGTGTAGTTGTTGCCGCCACCACCAGGGGGCCACCAGCCGGGGGAAAATCACAGTAAATATTACCTAATATTTTCCTAAATTTTGTTTCGCTAATTTTGAGTTTGAACTCCGCCACAAAACACAGCAACACCTGTGAGAGGTCATTGTTGCAACTACACATTATAAGGGCATGTTTGTTTCCTTAAATCTGACAGCTGTTTGTAGCAGTGGGATTGCAATGTGATCAAAATAAATATGTACAGTTTTAATGTAGATTTACCGTCTGGGAAGTTGGGTTGTTGCTGGTCAAAGGCTCTTGTTCCAAGGAATTTGAGTTTATTTCCTCAGATCAAACCTGACTGTTTCTTCCCAAGGTGATTCATGACCCTTATGAGTTTAGCGCTTCCCATCAATAATTTCCTGTAGATTTTTTACGAAGTAGACGTGAATTTCATTATTTTCTTTGACTATTATCAAATTGGTTGGGTTAGTAATTGAACCTCTTATCCTCTTCCTTGGATCAAAACTGCGTGCATCTCTAAATTAATTGTGATTGGGTTATTCTGGGCTAAAACTTCAATTACCATCACTAAGCCAATACTTATTTTTTCATTACTTTTCTTCATGGAGGAAGCCTGGATGCTGGTGAACAGCACTTCGTTCAAGGAATTGGAGTTATTATCCTCTACTTTGGATCAGTTCTGATTTCCTTTTATTCTCCAGGTCTTGTGGGTATAGCACTTAAGTTATAATAATAATAATTTTATTTCTTCAAGTACATGTACAAGGTATACAGGCCTAGCTGACATCAGTGATGCCCTATTATATAAAAAGTCCCTTGTTATGTAGTGTATTTCGGGCAAATTAGGTCAGTTTTGTCCCAGGATACGACCCACAACAGTTGACTAACACCCAGGCACCTATTTTATGGATAGGTGAACATGGACAGCAGTTGTCTTAAAGGAAACACATCCTAATGTTTTCCAGCCTTACCGGGAATTGACCCCTGGACTTCAGTGTATGAGCTGAGTGTGCTAGCACTGTATGACTTCTACTTGGACTTTTTTTTGTGTTATTCTAGGTAATTTACACATAATTTACCATGTACGATAATTTGTGGAACTGTACCTAAATAAACTTACTTGCCTACTTTCAGGCTTGGTTCTTAACCATTAATATAGTGGCAAATTACGTTGGATGCATTTTAAACATTATTTATCCTGGTATTTAATTATTGTAATATCCTGGAAATAATATTATGCACAGTATTATTTGAAGCATTCACTCATGACAGATGGTTATGATTTTAACCTGGGATAGCTTAATTATATTAAATAGGATTATATATATACACATGAATACAGTATCAAGAGTCAGTAGGATTCTAATTCCTTCCTTCTAGTAGTAATGCAAAATGATAAACGGTGATATGTCCGTTTCTCCTGCCATGCGTGTAGGGTGAACGTCTTAGTAGTTATGGATTATGTGTTATATGATTTGTGGAAATTATAATACAATTGTGAACATTGTGGTCGTATACAAGCCTCCGGATGCAACTTCCCAGCAATTCCAGGAACAGCTTTTGACCACTGTCTGGAAAATCTCCCAACTCCTGCCCTAAGCATCTTACTACAGGGAGACTTCAACGTGAGACATTTAAAATTGAGGAGTGTAGCAAATGACGACGACGATCTGATACGTATTATAACCGTATCAAAGACACACTCAGATCACAACATGATAGAGGTAGAGACATGTATGCACAGGGCTCCTGACCAGCAAAATGAAGCCTTTGCAAAATTCAACTTCAGTAACAAAAACATGCAATGGGAACAAGCCAACCATGTTCTAAATGAAACAAATTAGGAATATATCCTAAACAACACGGATCCAAACGTTGGCCTAGAAAAAATAAACTCTGTGGCTCTTGAGGTCTGCTCAAGGCACATATTGAGAAAAAGAAAGAGAGGATGTAAACTAGAAAGAGACGCTCCCTATAATGACAGAGGCGAAGAATTTCAAAGCTGCTGAGAGGAGCCAATATATCTGAAATACGAAGGGAGGCACTAGTCAGAGAAATAGCACATATCGAACTTAAGCTTAAAGAATCTCAGGAGGAACTAAAACCCATAAAGGAAATCGAAAAAAAAAATACTTCTTCTCTTATTCCAAATCTAAGAGTAAAAGAACATCTAGTGTTGGGGGCCTGCTTAGGTGAGATGGGACAAATACAGACGACAGCAAAGAAATGGGTGAGATACTAAGGTCAGAGAGCCGTTACCCAGACTAACGGTTGACAATCTAAATGAATTCTTTATGAATGAGACCCAAAATTTGGTCATTCCAAAAATCTGTGATATTATCCTAACACCACAAGACTTCGAAAAGGCAATAAATGACATGCCCATGCACTCTGCCCCAGGCCCAGACTCATGGAACTCCATGTTCATCAAGAACTGCAAGAAGTCCATCATGTGCTTTCAGCATTCTATGGAGAGGGAGCATGGATACAGGGGTCATCCCACACTCACTAAAAACATAGCCCCACTCTACAAAAGTGACAGTAAAGCAATTGCAAAGAACTACAAATCAATAGCACTAACATCCCATATCATAAAAATCTTTGAGAGGGTTCTAAGGAGCAAGATCGCCAACCACCTATACCCATCAGTTACACAATCCAGGGCAACATGCGTTTAAAGCAGGTAGCTTCTGCCTGTCCCAGCTACTGAACTACTGTGACAAGGTCCTAGATGCTGTAGAGGATGAACAAAATGCAGATGTAGTATACACAGACTTTGCAAAAGTCTTTGACAAGTGCAACCACGATGTAATAGCACACAAAATGTTTGATAAAGGAATAACAGGAAAAGTGGTAGATGGATCTGTTACTTCCTAACAAATAGAATACAAAGAGTAATAGTAAACAGTAAAGTCTGAGGCAGCTACGGTGAAAAGCTCTGTTCCACAAGGCATAGTACTTGCTCCGTGTCTTCCTTTGCTGATGACACCTGAATTTCCATGACAGTGTCCTCCATTGAAGACACTGCAAGACTCCAAGCTGACATCAACCAGATTTTCAAATTGGCCACTCAGAACAATATGAAGTTCAATGAACAAAAATTTCAACTACATAGATATGGAAAACTTGAGGAAATTAAAACTGTATCAGGGTATACAACAAATTCTAACCATACAATAGAGCAAAAAGTAATGTGAAGGACCTGGGAGTGATAATGTCAGAGGATCTCACCTTCAAAGACTGCAACAATATATCTACTGCATCTGCTAGAAAAATGATAGGATAATGAGAACCCTCAAAACTAGGGACACCAAGCCCATGACGAATCTCTTCAAATCGTTTGTTCTCCCTAGGCTGGAATGCTGCTGTACACTAATTGCCCCCTTCAAGGCAGGCAAAACTGTTGACCTGGAGAGTGTACAAAGAACTTTAACAGCACACATAAGTATGATAAAGCACCTTAATTACTGGGAATGATTGAAGTCCCTTGATTTGTATTCCCTGGAATGCTGGCAAGAGAGATGCATGATAATATACACTTGAAAAATCCTAGAGGGATTAGTACCAAACTTGCACACGAAAATCACTTCTTATGAAAGCAAAAGACTCATTAGGAGATGCAACATTCCCCCAGTGAAAAGCAGGGGTGCCATGAGTACGCTTGAAAGACAACACAATAAGTGTCAGGGGCTCAAGACTGTTCAACTGCTTCCCAGCATACATAAGGGGGATTACCAGTAGACCCCAGGCTATCTTCAAGAAGGCTCTGGACAGGCACCTAAAATCAGTACCTGACCAGCTGGGCTGTGGTTCACATGTCAGTTTGCATGTGGCCAGCAGTAACAGCCTGGTTGATCAGACCCTGATCCACCATGAGGCCTGGTTTCAGACTGGGCCGTGGGGGCGTTGACCCTTGAAACCCTCTCCAGGTATACTCGAGGTAACTCTGGGAATTGGTGAGAGATTTGTCCATAACTCGCATTTGTAGTTTTAATATGGTCTGTGCTAATCTTGTCGGGAATAGTCTGGGTGAACACTGATTGTACTAATGTTGATTGAATGTTTATTGCTAATTTTGGTCCAGACCCACTTGAATATGCAAGTGGCTCTGCCTTCAGTATGACATGTGGCTCCTCCCAAGTGTGGTTGTAGTGCTATGTAATGGTACACTGAGCAGAGATATTTCACCCTTACCAGTGTAAGGCTTCTTGTGAACACATTTACTTGATTACGGCCCCCAAAAATATAATTTTTTTCATATAAAGAATTTTGGATGAACAAGAAGTCAGATTACAATGAAAAATATTAATTTAATCAGGAGTTTGGTTTATAGAATCATACATTTTCACTTAGCATTTTAATTTGCAATATTAATTGAGGCAAGAATTTTATGTAATGTTTTATCTTCCAGATGGCATTGTCAGTGATAAGGTGGGGGATCCCCTCCCTGAGAGGGCTGTCTGGGCGCTTCTTGTCTTCTCCAACACCCATACTCCGCCCTCAGGTAAACACTGTTGTTAAGCTTGCTGCTTATCTTGTTTCAGGTTTTCATTGTACAGCATTCACTTAAACCATTCACTGTCACTTACATAAGATCTACGTTGTATTAATATTGGTAGAATTACCGACAATATGTTAAGTAAAAGGACACAACTGCAACTAATGTGACATTTTATTGTGGCAACGTTTCACTCTACAGGAGCTTTGTCAAACTGTTGCCTTCTCAAATCCATCCCCATATACCTTTGTCCAACCTACAAAAAAAAAAAAAAAAAAAAAAAAAAAGAGAGGTAATGGCTTGACAAAGCTCCTGGAGAGTGAAACATTGCCACGATAAAATGTCACATTAGTTGCATTTGTGTCCTTTTACCTAACATGATCTACATTATTGATGCCAGGGTCACTGATGTAAATCTGTTTTTTGGTGTCACGTGAGAGAATGGAGGACATCACTGAAATATAGATGATTTTGGTTGGTTCTACAGTAGGGCCCACTTATATGGCAGGTTAGGTTCCAGGCTACTGCTGCAATGCAGACATCGCTGGAAAGCAGAATGCCTTTTTTTCCACTTACAAATGCATATAAATGCCAGATAACAAGTTTGCACTAACATATATTAAGTTAGCAATAGAACTAGGCATTAAAAAAACATAAAAAGTAAAATACACACACAGTACACTCATTATTTACCGCAAAATATTTGTAGTCTTAATGTAGGGCAAAAGGTGAGAGGTATTTACTTTATGAAGTCAGGTGTGGTAGGTATGGTAACCCTCCTGGCCACCCCACCCATACATAATATACTATGACATTTAAAGCACCCTAAAGTGATAAAATGCATATACAGTACACTCATTACTTACCTGAAAATATTTGTAGTCTTAATAATAAATAATAAAAGTAACGAGTGTACTGTATATGCATTTTATCGCTCTAGGGCGCTTTAAATGTTGTAGTAGGTGGGCTGGCCAGGCCGGCTACCATACCTCCCAAACAACTTTCTACAAATACTGTAAATACTTTTCACCTCTCACTCTACATTAAGACTTAACACATCGGCCGATTCCCACCAAGGCAGGGTGGCCCGAAAAAGAAAACCTTTTATCATCATTCACTCCATCACTGTCTTGCCAGAAGGGTGCTTTACACTACAGTTAAAAAACTGCAACATTAACACCCCTCCTTCAGAGTGCAGACACTGTACCTCCCATCTCCAGGACTCAAGTCTGGCCTGCCAGTTTCCCGGAATCCCTTCATAAATGTTACTTTGCTCACACTCATTACTTAACTTAAAATATTTGTAGTCTTAATGTAGGGTGTGAGGTGAATAAGAGAGAGAAAAGCGAATAACTGAGAAATAGACAACAAGTAAGAGAACAGAGCCGCAGACTACTATGTAAACAAACGCGTCTGGTTATGGTTGATACACGTTCATAAAAACACCTTACATTGTGTACAAGTAGTCTCCACAGTGGTACAGTAAAATAAATAAAGACCAGCACTGCCATTCTTATGTTGGAGCATCATTCCTTTTAAGAATATTATTACAAGTTGTTATTGTTATTATTACAAATTATTATTATTGAAAGTTACAGTGGACCCCCGACTTATGATGTCCTCAACCTATGTTAAAACTGACATACGATACTTGGCAACGTAAAAATTTGACCCCGACATACGTTTAAAAACTCGACTTACATCATTCGTACCACGGTCAGCTGCTGCTGCATCACGGTCAGCTGTACTACTCGAAGATGTGGAGAGACTGTTATTGGTGTGGCTTCTCGAGAATACCGAGAAACAATTAACCCCAGAGAGTTAGCCACCCAGGATAACCCAAGAAAGTCAGTGTGTCATCGAGGACTGTCTAGCTTATTTCCATTGGGTTCCTTAATCTTGTCCCCGAGGATGCGACCCACACCAGTCGACTAACACTCAGGTGAACAGGAAAAAATGCCTGGAACTAGTGCTCATATTGGTGAATTTAAGGCCAGCAAAGGTTGGTTTGAGAGATTTAAGAATCGTAGTGGCATACACAGTGTGATGAGGCCTGTTCTGGAAGAAAATGCCAAACAGGACCTACATTACTCAGGAGAAAAAGGCACTCCCAGGACAGTGTCTCATCACTACATCTTCAATAAAGGTAAGTGTCATTTATTCTTCATTTAGTACACTAGTACATGCACAATATATATTGTGCATGTATCCTTCTTTTTGTGTGTAGAAAATATATATTTCATGTGGTAAAATTTTTTTTTTCATACTTTTGGGTGTCTTCAACGAATTAATTTGATTTCCATTATTTCTTGTGGGGAAAATTAATTCGACTTACGATAATTTCGTTTTACAATGTGCTCTCAGGAATGAATTAATATCGTAAGTCGGGGGTCCACTGTACTATTATTGTTACAAATTATTATTATTATTACAATCATAATAAAAAAGAAGCGTTAAACCCACAAGGGTCGTGAATAGCTATAGATAGTGAAGACATACGAAAGGAATATTTTTCAACAGTTATCCCCCAGTAACTGGTGTTTGACTAGAGAAAACATAATTCTTCCGACACTCCTACAAACCACTTGGTAAACAATTCTCATATTTATGTAAATTTTTATACTTTGGGTGTATGTATCATGTAAATGTGTTACATACTGTGTTTATTATATTATTTTGAAAAAATATTATGAATAAATGGAAAAGTCTATATTAAGGTAATATACGACATTAATGCGCCCAAGAGATTATTATATAGTTTCAAGAGTAGAAAGACAAGTGATTTTAATGTGCATCTGCATGCCAGCACAGTGTGTAGTATATTTAGGTACAGGTACACATAAGTATAATTATCAAAGTACATACATATAAAATACACAATAACTTTAAAACACTTGAAATTTTGGAAATTTTCCAGACATAATAGATGTGCTCACTGAGAATGTAAACAAACCGGGTGGGGCATGCCCTGTTAAAAAGACTGGGAGCCATATAGCAAGTTTTGGTCATAATTTGAAATCACTGTACAGTGGAACTTTGACTTATGAGTTTAATCCGTTCCAGGAGCTAGCTCATAACTCAATTCACTCGTATATCATATTAATTTTCCTCATTTAAATTAATTGAAAAGCCATTAATTCGTTCCTGCACTCTGGAGAGACGAGAAAAAATACTTAATATGACGCTATTATCAATTCTACAGCTTATTTATCTATCACAATTCATCTAGTATGACATAATAAGCAATATAATTAGCACAGAAACATGATATATACTCTAGAATGAATAAAATAGGCCATAGTATGGTGGCAGAGGCAACAGCGGCAGAAGCGTCAGTCATTTCTGTCACAGTTTGACCGTAATATCTTCCCATGTTCTTACTGTAAGAGAAAATGGAGTACAGTGGACCCCCGCATAACGATATTAATCCGTTCCTGAGAGCTCATTGTTATGCGAAATTATCGTTATGCGAATGAATTTTCCCCATAAGAAATAATGGAAATCAAATTAATCCGTGCAAGACACCCAAAAGTATGAAAAAAAAATTTTTACCACATGAAATACAGTGGACCCTTAACCAGCGATGGCATCGATTAACGATAAATCTGACTAGCGATACATTTAAACGCAAAAATTTTGCCTCAACTAGCGCTTAAAAACCCGACCAGCGCTATTCATTCCGTACCATACGCGTCCACTTTGGCCTGAGCGTGCCTCACTTGTCCCTTGGGTGTCAGTGTTTACAAGCCAGCCAGCCACCGCGGTCGCTTCCAAACATACAACAACTGGAACATTTCATATTATCACAGCCTTTGTAGTGATTGCACCTGCAAAATAAGTCATCATGGGCCCCAAGAAAGCTTCTAGTGCCAACCCTACAGCAAAAAGGGTGAGAATTACTATGGAGATGAAGAAAGAGATCATTGCTAAGTATGAAAGTGGAGTGCGTGTCTCTGAGCTGGTCAGGTTGTATAATAAACCCCAATCAACCATTGCTACTATTGTGGGTAAGAAAACGGCAATCAAGGAAGCTGTTCTTGCCAAAGGTGCAGCTGCTGCTGCACCACAGTCAGCTGTTGTTGTTGCTGCACCACCATCAGCTGTTTTACTCGAAGATGTGTAGAGAGTGTTGTTGGTGTGGCTTAACGTGAAACAATTACCGAGAAACGATTAACCCCGAAGGGTTAGCCACCCAGGATAACCCAAGAAAGTCAGTGCATCATCGAGGACTGTCTAACTTATTTCCATTGTGGTCCTTAATCTTGTCCCCCAGGATGCGACCCACAACAGTTGACTAACACCCAGGTGAACAGGAAAAATTGCCTGGAACTAGTGCTCATATTGGTGAGGCTAGTGGGGAGGATGTGGAAGAGTTGGTGGAGGAGGACAATGAAGAACAAACCACTGATGAGCTGCTAGATCATCTTCAACAGTAAGAGGCCACACCTGAGGAAACTGCTTCGGAGGAGGGGAGAGAGAAATTGAAGAAGTTGCCTACTTCAAAGATTAAGGAAATGTGTGCAAAGTGGCTTAAAGTGCAAACCTTTTTTGATGAAAATCACCCTCACACAGCTATTGCAAGCCGTGCTGGTGACTATTACACTGACAATGTTGTGAAACACTTTAGGATAAAGGAACGAGAGGTACAGGCCTCTATGGACAGATATGTTGTGCGACAGAAGTCCAATGACTCTGAAGCTGGTCCTAGTGGCATTAAAAGAACAAGGGAAGTAACCCCAGAAAAAGACTTGCTGCCTCAAGTGCTAATGGAAGGGGATTCCCCTTCTAAAACACTAACAAGATCAACGGTCTCCCCTCCTCCCATCCCATCAATCATCACCAGATCTTCAATAAAGGTAAGTGTCATGTAACTGTGCATGTCTTCTTCAGTTTGCATGTATTAAAATTAATATTTCATGTGGTAAAAATTTTTTTTTTTCAATACTTTGGGGTGTCTTGCATGGATTAATTTGATTTCCATTATTTCTTATGGGGAAAATTAACTTGACTAACGATTATTTTGATTAACGATGAGCTCTCAGGAACGGATTAATATTGCTGGTTGAGGGTCCACTGTATACATTTTCCTACACACAAAGAGAAGGATACATGCACAATAGTAGAGTAGTACATGCACAGTATGTATTGTGCATGTACTACTCTACTAAATGAAGAATAAATGACACCTTTATTGAAGATGCAGCAATGACTGATGAGACACTGTGTCCTGGGAGTGCCTTTTCCTCCTGAGTACTGTAGGTCCTGTTTGGCATTTTCTTCCAGAACAGGCCTTATCACACTGTGTATGCCACTATGATTCTTAAATCTCTCAAACCAACCTTTGCTGGCTTTAAATTCACCAATATGAGCACTAGTTCCAGGCATTTTTCCCTGTTCACCTGGGTGTTAGTCGACTGGTGTGGGTTGCATCCTGGGAGACAAGATTAAGGACCCCAATGGAAATGAGTTAGACAGTCTTCGATGACACTGACTTTTTTGGGTTATCCTGGGTGGCTAACCCTCTGGGGTTAATTGTTTCTTGGTATTCTCAATAAGCCACACCAACAACGGTGCTACAGCAGCAGCAGCAGCAGCAGCAGCAGCAGCAGCTGACAGTGCTACAGCAGCAGCTGACGGTACTACAGCAGCAGCAGACGGTACTACAGCAGCAGCAGCAGCTGATGGTGGTACAGCAGCAGCAGCAGCAGCTGATGGTGCTACAGCAGCAGCAGCAGCTGACAGTGCTACAGCAGCAGCAGCTGACAGTGCAGCAGCAGCAGCAGCAGCTGACAGTGCTATAGCAGCAGCAGCAGCTGACAGTGCTATAGCAGCAGCAGCAACAGCAGCTGACAGTGCTACAGCAGCAGCTGACAGTGCTACAGCAGCAGCAGACGGTGCTACAGCAGCAGCAGATGGTGCTACAGCAGCAGCAGACGGTACTACAGCAGCAGCAGCAGCTGGCGGTGGTACAGCAGCAGCAGCAGCTGATGGTGCTACAGCAGCAGCAGCAGCTGACAGTGCTACAGCAGCAACAGTTGACCATGGTACCACAGTATTTCGATAATATTTCTCACCCTTTTTACCACAGGGTTGGCACTAGAAGCTTTCTTGGGGCCCATGGTCACTTATTTTGCAGATAAAATCACCAAAAACGCTGTAATAATACGAAATGTTCCGATTGTATGCTTGGATGTTACCGCAGAGGCTGGCTTGTAAACAATGCCACCGGCGGAACGTGTGAGGCTGGCTCAGGCCTCACATAGACGCGTCTCGGACGAATGGCGTCGAGCGAGTTTTTTAGCGCTATGCGATGCAAAATTTTAGTGATAAAATGTATCGCTATGTGGATTTAACGTTATGTGATGCCAACGGTATGCGGGGGTCCACTGTATTTTTGAGGCTAACTGCAGTAGATCACTAGGAGCCATGGTTAGAAAAAAGAAATTTGGCCAAATGACTGTAAAAAAAAAAATGCAAACAAGCACGAGAGAACTGCCCCCACAGGGATGTAAACATGTTTACTGCTTACCAGCTGTGCCAGCTAACAGAAGCAATCTGAATTATTATTATGTACGTATTATGCATTATTATTATTAATTTAGGGAACTGAAGCTCTATGATTATTATAATTATTATTAATTTAGGGAACAAGCTCTATTATTATTATTATTATTATTAATTTAGGGAACTGAAGCTCTATCATTATAATTATTATTATTAATTTAGGGAACTGAAGCTCTATCATTATAATAATAATTTATTATTATTAGTAGTATATTATTATTTTTATTATTTTTTATTTTTTATTTTTTTTATTATCACACCGGCCGATTCCCACCAAGGCAGGGTGGCCCGAAAAAGAAAAACTTTCACCATCATTCACTCCATCACTGTCTTGCCAGAAGGGTGCTTTACACTACAGTTTTTAAACTGCAACATTAACACCCCTCCTTCAGAGTGCAGGCACTGTACTTCCCATCTCCAGGACTCAAGTCCGGCCTGCCGGTTTCCCTGAATCCCTTCATAAATGTTACTTTGCTCACACTCCAACAGCACGTCAAGTATTAAAAACCATTTGTCTCCATTCACTCCTATCAAACACGCTCACGCATGCCTGCTGGAAGTCCAAGCCCCTCGCACACAAAACCTCCTTTACCCCCTCCCTCCAACCCTTCCTAGGCCGACCCCTACCCCGCCTTCCTTCCACTACAGACTGATACACTCTTGAAGTCATTCTGTTTCGCTCCATTCTCTCTACATGTCCGAACCACCTCAACAACCCTTCCTCAGCCCTCTGGACAACAGTTTTGGTAATCCCGCACCTCCTCCTAACTTCCAAACTACGAATTCTCTGCATTATATTCACACCACACATTGCCCTCAGACATGACATCTCCACTGCCTCCAGCCTTCTCCTCGCTGCAACATTCATCACCCACGCTTCACACCCATATAAGAGCGTTGGTAAAACTATACTCTCATACATTCCCCTCTTTGCCTCCAAGGACAAAGTTCTTTGTTTCCACAGACTCCTAAGTGCACCACTCACTCTTTTTCCCTCATCAATTCTATGATTCACCTCATCTTTCATAGACCCATCCGCTGACACGTCCACTCCCAAATATCTGAATACGTTCACCTCCTCCATACTCTCTCCCTCCAATCTGATATTCAATCTTTCATCACCTAATCTTTTTGTTATCCTCATAACCTTACTCTTTCCTGTATTCACCTTTAATTTTCTTCTTTTGCACACCCTACCAAATTCATCCACCAATCTCTGCAACTTCTCTTCAGAATCTCCCAAGAGCACAGTGTCATCAGCAAAGAGCAGCTGTGACAACTCCCACTTTGTGTGTGATTCTTTATCTTTTAACTCCACGCCTCTTGCCAAAACCCTCGCATTTACTTCTCTTACAACCCCATCTATAAATATATTAAACAACCACGGTGACATCACACATCCTTGTCTAAGGCCTACTTTTACTGGGAAAAAATTTCCCTCTTTCCTACATACTCTAACTTGAGCCTCACTATCCTCGTAAAAACTCTTCACTGCTTTCAGTAACCTACCTCCTACACCATACACTTGCAACATCTGCCACATTGCCCCCCTATCCACCCTGTCATACGCCTTTTCCAAATCCATAAATGCCACAAAGACCTCTTTAGCCTTATCTAAATACTGTTCACTTATATGTTTCACTGTAAACACCTGGTCCACACACCCCCTACCTTTCCTAAAGCCTCCTTGTTCATCTGCTATCCTATTCTCCGTCTTACTCTTAATTCTTTCAATTATAACTCTACCATACACTTTACCAGGTACACTCAACAGACTTATCCCCCTATAATTTTTGCACTCTCTTTTATCCCCTTTGCCTTTATACAAAGGAACTATGCATGCTCTCTGCCAATCCCTAGGTACCTTACCCTCTTCCATACATTTATTAAATAATTGCACCAACCACTCCAAAACTATATCCCCACCTGCTTTTAACATTTCTATCTTTATCCCATCAATCCCGGCTGCCTTACCCCCTTTCATTTTACCTACTGCCTCACGAACTTCCCCCACACTCACAACTGGCTCTTCCTCACTCCTACAAGATGTTATTCCTCCTTGCCCTATACACGAAATCACAGCTTCCCTATCTTCATCAACATTTAACAATTCCTCAAAATATTCCTTCCATCTTCCCAATACCTCTAACTCTCCATTTAATAACTCTCCTCTCCTATTTTTAACTGACAAATCCATTTGTTCTCTAGGCTTTCTTAACTTGTTAATCTCACTCCAAAACTTTTTCTTATTTTCAACAAAATTTGTTGATAACATCTCACCCACTCTCTCATTTGCTCTCTTTTTACATTGCTTCACCACTCTCTTAACTTCTCTCTTTTTCTCCATATACTCTTCCCTCCTTGCATCACTTCTACTTTGTAAAAACTTCTCATATGCTAACTTTTTCTCCCTTACTACTCTCTTTACATCATCATTCCACCAATCGCTCCTCTTCCCTCCTGCACCCACTTTCCTGTAACCACAAACTTCTGCTGAACACTCTAACACTACATTTTTAAACCTACCCCATACCTCTTCGACCCCATTGCCTATGCTCTCATTAGCCCATCTATCCTCCAATAGCTGTTTATATCTTACCCTAACTGCCTCCTCTTTTAGTTTATAAACCTTCACCTCTCTCTTCCCTGATGCTTCTATTCTCCTTGTATCCCATCTACCTTTTACTCTCAGTATAGCTACAACTAGAAAGTGATCTGATATATCTGTGGCCCCTCTATAAACATGTACATCCTGAAGTCTACTCAACAGTCTTTTATCTACCAATACATAATCCAACAAACTACTGTCATTTCGCCCTACATCATATCGTGTATACTTATTTATCCTCTTTTTCTTAAAATATGTATTACCTATAACTAAACCCCTTTCTATACAAAGTTCAATCAAAGGGCTCCCATTATCATTTACACCTGGCACCCCAAACTTACCTACCACACCCTCTCTAAAAGTTTCTCCTACTTTAGCATTCAAGTCCCCTACCACAATTACTCTCTCACTTGGTTCAAAGGCTCCTATACATTCACTTAACATCTCCCAAAATCTCTCTCTCTCCTCTGCATTCCTCTCTTCTCCAGGTGCATACACGCTTATTATGACCCACTTCTCGCATCCAACCTTTACTTTAATCCACATAATTCTTGAATTTACACATTCATATTCTCTTTTCTCCTTCCATAACTGATCATTTAACATTACTGCTACCCCTTCCTTTGCTCTAACTCTCTCAGATACTCCAGATTTAATCCCATTTATTTCCCCCCACTGAAACTCTCCTACCCCCTTCAGCTTTGTTTCGCTTAGGGCCAGGACATCCAACTTCTTTTCATTCATAACATCAGCAATCATCTGTTTCTTGTCATCCGCACTACATCCACGCACATTTAAGCAACCCAGTTTTATAAAGTTTTTCTTCTTCTCTTTTTTAGTAATTGTATACAGGAGAAGGGGTTACTAGCCCATTGCTCCCGGCATTTTAGTCGCCTCATACGACACGCATGGCTTACGGAGGAAAGATTCTTTTCCACTTCCCCATGGACAATAGAAGAAATAAAAAAGAACAAGAGCTATTTAGAAAAAAGAGAAAAACCTAGATGTATGTATATATATATATGCATGTGCGTGTCTGTGAAGTGTGACCAAAGTGTAAGTAGGAGTAGCAAGATATCCCTGTTATCTTAGCGTGTTTATGAGACAGAAAAAGAAACCAGCAATCCTACCATCATGCAAAACAGTTACAGGTTTTTGTTTCACAGTCATCTGGCAGGACGGTAGTACTTCCCTGGGTGGTTGCTGTCTACCAACCTACTACCTAATATTATTATTATTATGATTTTTTTTTCTCAACAAGTCGGCCGTCTCCCACCGAGGCAGGGTGACCCAACAAAAGAAAGAAAATCCCCAAAAAGAAAATACTTTCATCATCATTCAACACTTTCACCACACTCACACATTATCAATGTTTTTGCAGAGGTGCTCAGAACACAACAGTTTAGAAGCATATACGTATAAAGATACAAAACATATCCCTCCAAACTGCCAATATCCCAAACCCCTCCTTTAAAGTGCAGGCATTGTACTTCCCATTTCCAGGACTCAAGTCCGACTATATGAAAATAACCGGTTTCCCTGAATCCCTTCACTAAATATTACCCTGCTCACACTCCAACAGATCGTCAGGTCCCAAGTACCATTCGTCTCCATTCACTCCTATCTAACACGCTCATGCACGCTTGTTGGAAGTCCAAGCCCCTCGCCCACAAAACCTCCTTTACTCCCTCTCTCCAACCCTTTCGAGGACGACCCCTACCCCGCCTTCCTTCCCCTATAGATTTATATGCTTTCCATGTCTTTCTACTTTGATCCATTCTCTCTAAATGATCAAACCACCTCAACAACCCCTCTTCTGCCCTCTGACTTATACGTTTATTAACTCCACACCTTTTCCTAATTTCCACACTCCGAATTTTCTGCATAATATTTACACCACACATTGCCCTTAGACAGGACATCTCCACTGCCTCCAACCATCTCTCACTGCTGCATTTACCACCCAAGCTTCACACCCATATAAGAGCGTTGGTACTACTATACTTTCATACATTCCCTTCTTTGCCTCCATAGATAATGTTTTTTGACTCCACATATACCTCAACGCACCACTCACCTTTTTTCCCTCATCAATTCTATGATTAACCTCATCCTTCATAAATCCATCCGCCGACACGTCATCTCCCAAGTACGTATCTGAAAACATTCACTTCTTCCATACTCCTCCTCCCCAATTTGATATCCAATTTTTCTTTATCTAAATCATTTGATACCCTCATCACCTTACTCTTTTCTATGTTCACTTTCAACTTTCTACCTTTACACACATTCCCAAACTCGTCCACTAACCTTTGCAATTTTTCTTCAGAATCTCCCATAAGCACAGTATCATCAGCAAAAAGTAACTGTGTCAATTCCCATTTTGAATTTGATTGCCCATAATTTAATCCCACCCCTCTCCCGAACACCATAGCATTTACTTCTTTTACAACCCCATCTATAAATATATTAAACAACCATGGTGACATTATGTAACAAAAAACGCGATTCTAAAAGCTTAGAGATCTCCAGTGAATACTAGAAAGGACTGCCCTTCTAGCATCCAGCCTGTTACTGGGTTTTCGTAGCAAGTAGTCAGTATCCTTGTCCAATTATCCATTAAAATTCAGTATTATTCAATAGTGCTTCAGGATTACAACTGGTAGGCTACTAACTAGAGAAATTAAAATTTAATAAATTTATTAAGTCTAGAGGTATATGCGAATGAATTTTCCCCATAAGAAATAATGGAAATAAAACATTTATGGATTTGGAAAAGGCGTATGACAGGGTGGATAGGGGGGCAATGTGGCAGATGTTGCAAGTGTATGGTGTAGGAGGTAGGTTACTGAAAGCAGTGAAGAGTTTTTACGAGGATAGTGAGGCTCAAGTTAGAGTATGTAGAAAAGAGGGAAATTTTTTCCCAGTAAAAGTAGGCCTTAGACAAGGATGTGTGATGTCACCGTGGTTGTTTAATATATTTATAGATGGGGTTGTAAGAGAAGTAAATGCGAGGGTCTTGGCAAGAGGCGTGGAGTTAAAAGATAAAGAATCACACACAGGGTGGGAGTTGTCACAGCTGCTCTTTGCTGATGACACTGTGCTCTTGGGAGATTCTGAAGAGAAGCTGCAGAGATTGGTGGATGAATTTGGTAGGGTGTGCAAAAGAAGAAAATTAAAGGTGAATACAGGAAAGAGTAAGGTTATGAATAACAAAAAGATTAGGTGATGAAAGATTGAATATCAGATTGGAGGGAGAGAGTATGGAGGAGGTGAACGTATTCAGATATTTGGGAGTGGATCAGCGGATGGGTCTATGAAAGATGAGGTGAATCATAGAATTGATGAGGGAAAAAGAGTGAGTGGTGCACTTATGGAGACAGAGAACTTTGTCCTTGGAGGCAAAGAGGGGAATGTACGAGAGTATAGTTTTACCAACGCTCTTATATGGGTGTGAAGCAATGTTGCAGCGAGGAGAAGGCCATGTCATGTCTGCAATGTGTGGTGTGAATATAATGCAGAGAATTCGTAGTTTGGAAGTTAGGAGGAGGTGCGGGATTACCAAAACTGTTGTCCAGAGGGCTGAGGAAGGGTTGTTGAGGTGGTTCGGACATGTAGAGAGAATGGAGCGAAACACTTCAAGAGTGTATCAGTCTGTAGTGGAAGGAAGGCGGGGTAGGGGTCGGCCTAGGAAGGGTTGGAGGGAGGGGGTAAAGGAGGTTTTGTGTGCGAGGGGCTTGGACTTCCAGCAGGCATGCGTGAGCGTGTTTGATAGGAGTGAATGGAGACAAATGGTTTTTAATACTTGACGTGCTGTTGGAGTGTGAGCAAAGTAACATTTATGAAGGGATTCAGGGAAACCGGCAGGCCGGACTTGAGTCCTGGAGATGGGAAGTACAGTGCCTGCACTCTGAAGGAGGGGTGTTAATGTTGCAGTTTAAAAACTGTAGTGTAAAGCACCCTTCTGGCAAGACAGTGATGGAGTGAATGATGGTGAAAGTTTTTCTTTTTCGGGCCACCCTGCCTTGGTGGGAATCGGCCAGTGTGATAATAAAAAAAAAAAATAATAAAAATTAATCCGTGCAAGACGCTCAAAAGTATGAAAAAAATTTTTTTTTACCACATGAAATGTTAATTTTAATAAAAAACGCGATTCTAAAAGCTTAGAGATCTCCAGTGAATACTAGAAAGGACTGCCCTTCTAGCGTCCAGCCTGTTACTGGGTTTTCGTAGCAAGTAGTCAGTATCCTTGTCCAATTATCCATTAAAATTCAGTATTATTCAATAGTGCTTCAGGATTACAACTGGTAGGCTACTAACTAGAGAAATTAAAATTTAATAAATTTATTAAGTCTAGAGGTATATTATCAAAGTAAATTAAATTAATCACAGTAATCAAAGTAATATCAC
The DNA here is from genome assembly GCF_038502225.1 of Cherax quadricarinatus. Taxonomy (NCBI): domain Eukaryota; kingdom Metazoa; phylum Arthropoda; class Malacostraca; order Decapoda; family Parastacidae; genus Cherax; species Cherax quadricarinatus. Next base: position 15,362,279 of record NC_091317.1, read on the forward strand.
TTCTCTCAAGTTTAATATTATTGTGCTGAAAGCACATATCACATTTATTATTCTTAAGTACCGTCTGGTACATTAACATTTAACCCTTTGAGGGTTTTCGTCGTACTAGTACGTTTTACGCGTAGGGGTTTTTGACGTACTAGTACTCATAAATTCTAGCGGCCTCAAATCTAGTGGGAGAAAGCTGGTAGGCCTTCATATGAAAGAATGGGTCTATGTGGTCAGTGTGCACAGTCTAAAAAAAATCCTGCAGCACACAGTGCATAATGAGAAAAAAAAAACTTTGACCATTTTTTTTTAATAAATCAGCGACTTTGCAGTGTATTTTCGTATGGTATTTATTGTTGTATTCTAGTTTTCTTGGTCTCATTTTATAGAATGGAAGACATTACAGAAATTGAGATGATTTTGACTGGTTTTACAAAGAAAGGTGCCTTGAAATTGAGCTCAAAGAAGCAGAAATGTTCGATTTTTACCAAACTTCAAAAGTAAACAAATCGTGCCAAGCGTGCAATACACGTCAACTGGCGAGTCTAATATTCTTTCACAAGTGCACCAATAATATTTATACCATTTTTTACACTAATGCAGTAGTCTGCATAACAGTAAATCTTATATTTTTTGTGAAAATAAAAATTCAAAGTGGAAAGCAAAAGAATATAAGAGGGGACTTGAGACATGACTAATGACTAGAGGAAATGTCATTTTAGTGCCAGGAATGTCTTTCTTGTTTATTCTGGACCCTATTCCGAAATTGGCATCTTTTGAAATTTGTGTGAAATTGGCAAAATTGCTAAATTCTGACCACTGTACTGGATAGTTGAATTTCATAAACGAGTGGTTTCTTGCATCCATTCGATAGAAAAAATGGAGTTCTAGCGAAATATTCATGTTTTTTGTCGACTAGTACAGTGAAATTGGCCGAAAATGGGGCTCAAAGTGGGCAAAATCGCCGATGCGTAAACATCGCCGAGACCGCTAACTTTGCGAGAGCATAATTCCGTAAGTTTTCTATCAAATTTCAAACTTTTGGTGTCTTTATGATCGGGAAAAGATTCTCTATCTTTTCATAAGAGAAAATAATTTTTTTTTTTTTTAAATTTGGCCGACCCTGAGAACGAGTTTCGGAGAGGGTCTGTCGACCCTCAAAGGGTTAATAAGATATTACAAATATGTACAAGTAAGTTAGTGTATGTGTGTAAGTGCTTTAAGTAGTTCTCTGTCTCATGACTCGACTAGACTTAAACAAGTGACTGACAAAGTCCTCTAATAAACTAACTTCTTGACCGACTGGCAACCAGAACAGTCTGCTTGAACAACAAAAAGAATGCTAAGCCCAATAGCAATACAACAAGCAACTGCGACACAGAATCAGGAACAAGGAGATAATATAACGACACTAAGTAGGGACCATCAGCAGATCCTCCACAAAAGTTACAAAACTCCCATACTACTGAATCTAAGTTCAGCATAAGAAAATCCCCGACTGTGATAATACACAGAAACCAGTACAAATTAGGTCATAAGCTATAGTTCAGGACCTGAGATGTTTCGAGTGTCTATGAGACACACAACCTCAGTACAACGTCGAAAATCACTAAGTCTATACAATGTTCTGTGAACAGAGTTATACAGAACTAACAAGAATAATGAGACAGACAATCTGTCCAACCACCAAGAGAGTCTAGACCAGACTGAATACTTCAGGCGAGGTGAGGACACCCCCCCCCTCGATCACGTGATAACTCCGTGGACAGCAGTCGCCCAGCAAGAAGCCGGCAATCTAACGAGCCACAAGCGATAATTACAGTAGTTAGACAATCAAGACTTGAACTGAGCACGTAATATGTTACATCCTACCTAACAAAGGAAGCTACGTCAAATAACAATATAAAGCAATACATTTACGATTTAGCTATTATCGCAAATATAAGCAATATAAAATTAAATGAAAAGGTAATAATTATATATATACATAATAATCATTGCAACCCATTCAGGGGTTGCAACACATTACACATCCCTGTCTAAGACCTACTTTTACCGGGCAGTAGTCTCCCTCTCTTCTACACACCCTAACCTGAGCTTCACTATCCTCATAAAAACTCTTTACAGCATTTAATAACTTACCACCTATTCCATATACTTGCAACATCTGCCACATTGCTCCTCTATCCACTCTATCATATGCCTTTTCTAAATCCATAAATGCAATAAAAACTTCCCTACCTTTATCTAAATACTGTTCACATATATGCTTCAATGTAAACACTTGATCTACACATCCCCTACCCACTCTGAAACCTCCTTGCTCATCTGCAATCCTACATTCTGTCTTACCTCTAATTCTTTCAATTATAACCCTACCGTACACTTTTCCTGGTATACTCGGTAAACTTATTCCTCTATAATTTTTACAATCTCTTTTGTCCCCTTTCCCTTTGTATAAAGGGACTATACATGCTCTCCGCCAATCCCTAGGTACCTTCCCCTCTTTCATACATTTATTAAACAAAAGTACCAACCACTCCAACACTATATCCCCCCCTGCTTTTAACATTTCTGTCATGATCCCATCAGATCCAGCTGCTTTACCCCCTTTCATTCTACGTAATGCCTCACGTACCTCCCCCACACTTACATTCTGCTCTTCTTCACTCCTAAAAGATGGTATACCTCCCTGGCCAGTGCATGAAATTACCGCCTCCCTTTCTTCCTTAACATTTAAAAGTTCCTCAAAATATTCTCGCCATCTACCTAATACCTCCATCTCCCCATCTACTAACTCCCCTACTCTGTTTTTAACTGACAAATCCATATTTTCCCTAGGCATTCTTAACTTGTTTAACTCACTCCAAAATTTTTTCTTATTTTCATTAAAATTTCTTGACAGTGCCTCTCCCACTCTATCATCTGCTCTCCTTTTGCACTCTCTCACCACTCTCTTCACCTTTCTTTTACTCTCCATATACTCTGCTCTTCTTATAACACTTCTGCTTTGTAAAAACCTCTCATAAGCTACCTTTTTCTCTTTTATCACACCCTTTACTTCATCATTCCACCAATCACTCCTCTTTCCTCCTGCCCCCACCCTCCTATAACCACAAACTTCTGCCCCACATTCTAATACTGCATTTTTGAAACTATTCCAACCCTCTTCAACCCCCCCACTACTCATCTTTGCACTAGCCCACCTTTCTGCCAATAGTCGCTTATATCTAACCCGAACTTCCTCCTCCCTTAGTTTATACACTTTCACCTCCCTCTTACTTGTTGTTGCCACCTTCCTCTTGTCCCATCTACCTCTTACTCTAACTGTAGCTACAACTAAATAATGATCCTACATATCAGTTGCCTCTCTATAAACATGTACATCCTGGAGCCTACCCATCAACCTTTTATCCACCAATACATAATCTAAAACTACTTTCATTACGTGCTACATCACACCTTGTATATTTATTTATCCTCTTTTTCATAAAATATGTATTACTTATTACCAAATCTCTTTCTACACATAGCTCAATTAAAGGCTCCTCATTTACATTTACCCCTGGCACCCCAAATTTACCTACTACTCCCTCCATAACATTTTTACCCACTTTGGCATTGAAATCCCCAACCACCATTACTCTCACACTTGATTGAAAACTCCCCACGCATTCACTCAACATTTCCCAAAATCTCTCTCTCTCCTCTACACTTCTCTCTTTTCCAGGTGCATACACGCTTACTATAACCCACTTTTCACATCCAACCTTTATTTTACTCCACATAATTCTTGAATTTATACATTTATAGTCCCTCTTTTCCTGCCATAGCTTATCCTTCAACATTATTGCTACTCCTTCTTTAGCTTTAACTTTAATTGAAACCCCTGACCTAATCCCATTTATTCCTCTCCATTGAAACTCTCCCACCCCCTTCAGCTTTGTTTCACTTAAAGCCAGGACATCCAGCTTCTTCTCATTCATAACATCCACAATCATCTCTTTCTTATCATTTGCACAACATCCACGCAGATTCAGACTTCCCACTTTGACAATTTTCTTCTTATTCTTCTTAGTAATCTTTACAGGAAAAGGGGTTACTAGCCCATTGTTCCCGGCATTTTAGTTGACTTTTACAACACGCATGGCTTACGGAGGAAAGATTCTTATTCCACTTCCCCATGGATATAAAAGGAAAAGTAATAAGACCAAGAACTATTAAGATAAAATCAAAGAAAACTCAGGTGAGTGTGTATAAATAAGCGTGTACATGTATGTGTAGTGTGACCTAAGTGTAAGTAGAAGTAGCAAGACGTACCTGTAATCTTGCATATTTATGAGACAGACAAAAGACACCAGCAATCCTACCATCATGTAAAACAATTACAGGCTTTCGTTTTACACTCACTTGGCAGGACGGTAGTACCTCCCTAGGTGGTTGCTGTCTACCAACCTACTACCTACAATGATTATTGTTATTAATTTAGGGAACTGAAGTTCTATCATTATTATTATTATTAATTTAGGGAACTGAAGCTCTATCATTATTATAATGATACAGTAGAATGCCATTGAAGAATTGCTGCACAATTTTATGTAACACGTATAATTAATTTAACATGATTCAGTTTGTGGGAAGGAAAAAAATATCTCTTGCTCAAGCGGCCACCTTGTTGTAGAGCAGCTAGGGAGCCATCCCTTACCACTACCCGACACCACCCCACCATCCCAGCATCCCTAACTCATACGTGTTCAATCTTTCTCTGCTACAAGGCAGCTGTGTTTGTCAATTGTGTTACAATATTTTAATTACTATATCTTGTATTTGCCAAGCAATCATGACACCCAGTAGCCATGCCAGTGTTGCTGAAAGTGGCATGAAGAGGTATAAGCACTAAGTCTTAGAATTAACAAAGATACGTATTAAACAAGTGATAACCTGTAGCCGTAACTGAAGTGTTACATTGTACACAGAAAAAGAGGTTAACATGAGTTTGTGACTGACTGAACTGACTGACTGACTTGACTGTATGACTTACTGAGTGACTTGACTGACTTACTGAGTGACTTGACTGACTTACTGAATGACCTGACTGACTTACTGACTGACTTACTGACTGACTTGACTGACTGACTTGACTGACTGACTTGACTGACTGAGTGACTTGACTGACTTACTGAGTGACTTTAATAATAATATATTATTATTATTTCTGAGAAGAAAAAGAGAATAATTTCCATGGAATTAAAGCATGAAATCATAGATAAACAAGCGAGGTGTCCAGGTTTTGGGTTCAGGGGGAAGAGGGAGGGGGGAGCTGGCTCATAACTCAAATGTTGGCTCCTAACTCAGAGCAAACAATCGACCCATTGATGGCTTGTATCTCAAAAAACTTGTAAGGTGGGACACTCGTAAGTCAAGGTTCCACTGTATTAGAGGAACGATGTAAGGTGAAATGCTGTGCACTTTACAGGATAGTTTTGATAGTTGCACAAGCAATTTCTTGTGCTCAATTGATAGAAGGTATGGCATATTAGTGAAATAGCTAAGAATTTGGTCAAATTGAGCAGTGGAATTAGCTTGAATAGGACCCAAAGTGGGTGTACTTTCCAAAGTGTAAATTGTTCCCAGACCGCTAACTGTGCACCTGCATAATTCAGTAAGTGTTCCGTCAAATTTCATACTTTTGGTGTGTGTAAAAGATTCTCTTCCATTTTGGAAGATTTTTTTTTTTTTTAAATCTGGACATAGCACTTTTAATTTTGGAGTGTTGGACAATGAAGGAATTAAAAGATAGTTATTGTTTATACAGTGTATTTTAATGCAGTATAAAATATATTGTTTTAAATACAATGCATTGATTAAAAACTAAGTTTTACTTGTATACTGTATCATGCTGCTATATGTACTGTATGTTTATATTTTTTAATATTTGATATGCTTTGTTGCTGTGTGTGACTATCCAGGTCTATAAAACATTTTATTAAGTCAGAATAAGAACTGACTTCATGTTGTATATTTACAGGAAAGCATTAAATCTGATAGGGCAGTATAACTCCTTAGGAACAGGGGGGTAATCAAGTTTTGATTCATTGAAAGGGAGGGGTAACTAATCACTTGGATCAAGAGCCCTTCTGCATCAAGACACCCCTTCCATTGAAGTGAAGAACTAACTAGAATATTGTTTATCTGTTACATCTTGTATTCCAGGTGGCAACTATAGTAAGTAAGACTTTGCGTGATAAGGACTATACACGCCCTAAACCGTACCCGTACAAGACAAGTAACTATGGTTTTCTTCAAGCAGTGTTTGATAAAACAACCCATCGCTTTGATGAAAACTCAAAAATAATTGTTGTGGATGGTCCAATCGCTGCTGGAAAAACTGCATTTGCTAAGGTATGTAAATTAGGTGGTTAAATTTACTTTTATAATGTCACTCAAATTCTCTGAAGACCTGGCTGATTACACGGAATGATTTATGGACATGGATTATGGTAACTGGATTTTTTAGTAATTTTACTTGCATTAACTACGATTTCTGTAATAGGCCACTTAATTGGTCAAGACAGTAGCAAGTTGGTATTAATAGTGTAAATTTGATGATGTCCCTAACAAAATATGTTTAAAGTGCTGAAAAACGAAAGCTTCTAGTGCCTTAAAAAGGATTTTTTTTTTTTTTTATGAAATACAGTGGAATCTCGAATAACATAGGGGGTTACGTTCCTGAATGTGTGTTACAAGAAAGTGGTAAATGAATTGAAAAATATAGGAAAAAATAGGGTTATGTTCCTGACACCTAGAGAGAGCCTCACAAACTTTGTCTCATAATTCTAAAAAATATATAATTTTAATGAAGTGCATATAATTAAAATAAAGTACATACAGCTAAAACAAAAAAGTTTTTTAAAACCATTTCTTTCTTAGTTAAATTCTGGTTGGCTCTAGTTGTGCACTTTGTCAATACCTTGAAAAATTAATTCTTGACACCTCCAGCATCATTAGTATTCTTTCTGAGTGCCATGTTTAATATCCAGAAATGAGAAGAGGTGCCAAAAATATCCACAATCTTTTAATAAAGAGTAAAAACCTTGGGTAATTATAAAAATAGGTTAGACAAGTACATAAGTGAATGTTGGTGGGTATGAGTTGTACTTGCCTAGCATGTGCCAGCAGACCTGCTGCAGTACTCCTTTCTTATGTTCTTATATAAAGCATCATACCTACAGTTGTGGACCACCACAAAATATATTAAAAATAGCACCTTCTTTAATGCCATCAGAGATTCATTCTTTGCACTCTCAGGATTACTGTATTCATTCTGGGTGCTATTGCAGCATCACTAGTATTCATCATGGGTGCCATGGCAGCATCACTAATATTCATCCTGGGTGCCATGGGAGCATCACTAGTATTCATCCTGGGTGTCATGGTTCTCCAGAGATGGGATAGTGATGAAAATATCCATAATTGTGTAATAAACTGGGTAAGGTATACCTACAGTTGTGCACCACTTAGTAATTAACACTTCAATATTATTATTCATTATTGGCAGTTTTTCCTGAAGAAGGGTAGGTGTCCCATATGCTGGCTTTTAATCCAAGGAATTGGAGCTATCTTTCCTTTCATCAAACCTGATTACCTTCATTCTCCTGGTGCTTCTCCCTTTTAAGGAAGGTTCTTTGATGATAGTGAATGGTTCTTGATCCAAGGAATTGTAATTGTTCATTTCTTTTAACCATAACAAATTGTCTTCTATGCCTCAGGCTCTGTATAATTCTTATTGGTTTAGCATTTTTATATAACATGATAATCAACATAATATAACTATAATAATGATGAACATTAAATTGATTTTCAATGCTTTCTTGATTTGGATAGATGAAAGTTGGTTTATTAATGATTACAGTAGAACTCCCGCATCCACTGATTCGGTATCAGAGGTTTCTGTTATCTACGGTTTACTGTAGCACAAAAATACCTGTTAATTTTGTATAATAATGGCCCCAAAGCACAAACTAGAGAAGCTGGCAATTCTTTAAAGCCAAAGAGAAGCCATGAAGTGCTTCCTATCAGTGAAAAAGTGATAATTCTCCACTTACTGAGCATAATTTATCAATTAAACTATAATAGGTATGTATAGGACTTATATATAGGGTTTGCTAGTATCCAGAAAAAGAAGGTTATGATGATGCTCTAGTTTTAGTTTTTGTTTTATTAATGTCACTGTCAAGGGTATCTTCATTACCTTCTCAGTTTTTAGGAACAGAAGTTTTAATTTAATTGCATTAATCAGTGTGCAGTATTTCATTAGTTTCTACTGTTGACATACTTCATACTTTTGGATTTTATTAATTCAGTCTTAAAAGAAGTCATCCAAGTATTTGCAAGGAACATGTATCAGCAGTATACTTTGTGGCTTGTGAATGAAAGTCAGAATTATTTTTTTCTTGGATTAAACTGTTATCTTCATTAAGTTTGCTACAGAATATGATGATAATTGACAACTTCCATTTTTATATACAGTAGACAGTCATGTAGCACGACTTTGACATGATTCAGATATAGCATGATTGAAGAATTGCGGCACATTTTTATGTAACACGTCGTAAAATTAATTTAACTCTGTTCAGTTTGTGGGAAGGAAAAAAAAATTCCCCCTTTCCTCAAGTGGCCGCCTTGTTGTGGATCAGCGGGGGAGACCTCCCACCATCCCCTGCCAACCCCCGACATCACCCCACCATCCCAACATTCGTACTTCATGTGTGTCCAGTCCTACTTCTCTGCTACACGCTAGCTGTGTTTGTGAATTGTTTTAATCTTGCTGAAAGTGGCAAGAAAAGGTATACGCATAGAAGTCTTAGAATTAATGAAGAAAACAAAGATATTAAAGAAGAGATAACCTGTGGCCTTAATGAAGTGTTACTTTGTACACTTAAAAAGAGGTAAACATTAGTTTGTGTGCCTGACTGGCTGGCTGAATGGCTGGCTGGCTGAATGACTGACTGGCTGAATGGCTGGCTGGCTGAATGGCTGGCTGGCTGAATGGCTGGCTGGCTGAATGGCTGGCTGGCTGAATGGCTGACTTAGTGACTTACTGACCGACTGACTTACTGAATGACTGACTGACTTACTGAATGACTTGACTGACTTGACTGACTTGACTGAATGACTTGACTGACTGAATGACTTGACTGACTGAATGACTTGACTGACTGAATGACTTGACTGACTGACTGACTGACTGACTGAATGAATGACTTGACTGACTGACTGAATGACTTGACTGACTGAATGACTTGACTGACTGACTGAATGACTTGACTGACTGACTGAATGACTTGACTGACTGACTGAATGACTTGACTGAATGACTTGACTGACTGAATGACTTGACTGACTGAATGACTTGACTGACTTAATGACCAGACTTAATGACCTGGCTTAATGACCTGACTTACTGACTGAATGACTTAGTTAGACACTCCAGTACAACCATCAACTTCAGTACCAGAACCTCTACCATCCACCTCAGCCCAGTAGGACCACAACATAACTCCCCACTCTCTTCACAATCATCCACAAACACCAGCACCCACAATTTAAGGTAAGAAATACTATAATTTGTTACATTTGTGGTCTTAAGCAGTAAAAACAACATAATACATCACAACAGTGAACAATTACATATTCACTTTTATTTTTGTAAGATGTGGAGGCTTAAAAAAAAAAGTTTGTTGGGGCACTCAGGAATGTAACCCTATTTTTCCCATAAGTTCTTCAGTTCATCTAACATGGTTTTACCTACCACGGCGTTTTCAGGAACGTAACTACCGTATTAAGTGACGGTCTACTGTATGTATATTCATAGGTGGGACAGGTTTTTATATTTAATGCTCCAGCATATTAAAAGCTAACTATTATTGGTGCCTTTATACACTTAAAGTTCAGTGGAACCTCGGTACTCGAACTTAATTCGCTCCAGAAGGCTGTTCAAGTGCTGATCTGTTTGAGTGTTGAAAGAGTTTTTCCCCATAAGGAACAATGTAAATTTGATTAATCCATTTTACAACCCCCAAAAATACACTTACAGCGACTTTGCGGTGTATTTTTGTATGGTATTTATGATTGCAATCTTGTTTTCTTGGTCTCATTTGATAGGACGAAAGATATATTACAGAGATAGATATGATTTTGGATGGTTTACTGACTAAAAGTACCTTGAAATTGAGCTCAAAGTAGCAGAAATATTTGATTTTTGCTGATGTTCAAGAGTAAACAAATCACGTCATGCATCCGATACACATCATCTGGTGGGTCTAATGTGCTTTCACAAATGCACTGATAATATATATACCATTTTTTTTAATAATGCAGTAGTCTGCATAACAGTAAATCTTCTATTTTTTGTTTGAATAAAAATTCAGAATGGAAAGCAAGCATAAAATAGGAGGGCCTGAAGTGGGAGGAGCTATAGGAGAGAGGGGGAGGGGCCAGCAGAAGGAGCATTCCGTATCTGATGAGTTGTCTTGATAGCCAGATACTATCACACTTCTTCCAACTTGATATGGGAAACATGATAGATAACCTAGAAGCACAGTAAAGACACCAAAATTAATAAAAGGCATATTATATGGAGAGACGGAGGCAGTGTTTACATCAGGTCAAACACACTAACCAATTTTCTTTTTGGTTGACTGTTATCACTAATCTTCTTAGGCACCATGGTGACTTATTTATACAAATATTAAAAAAATGCGAAGAAATGTGAAATAGTTTACAGTGAAGTTCAGCGGAGTTTTGGACTGAGCAACATCTCTCAGGAGACTGATGTACATGTTCTGGTAGGTTGTGCTTGTTTGGTCGAGTGCCGAGCAAGTGATCAATTACCGAGCGATTTTTTTTTACCGAGCGAATCGTTCGATTACTGAATTGTTCGAGTACGGAGCTGTTCGAGTACCGAGGTTCCACTGTACTTAAATTATGAAAATAACAGACAGAATTCACATAAATGTATTGAAAATTGTTCTCACAAAATTAAAGCTCTACAGAAAGTTGAACACACAAAATTTTTTGGTCTACTATTTAACCCTTTGACTGTTTCAGGCCCCTCTCTGAAACTGTCATTCTATGTCGCTCAATTTTTGAAAAAAAAAAAAATTATTTTTTCTTATGAAATGATAGAGAATCTCTTCCCGATGGTAATGACACCAAAAGTTCGAAATTTGGTCGAAAACTCGTGGAATTATGCTCCCGCGAAGTTAGCGGTCTCGGCGACATATGCGTATCGGCGATTTCGCCGACTTTGAGCCCAATTTTCAGCCAATTCCATTGTTCCAGTTGACCAAACTCATAGCTATTTCTTTAGAACTCCATTTTATCTATCAGCTGAGTACAAGAAACCTCCCATTTACTAATTTGGACTACCCAATATGGTGGTCAGAAATTGGCAATTTGGCCAATTTCACGCAAAATAAAAAAGATGCCAATTTCAAAATAGGGTCCAGAATAAACAAGGTAGACATTTGTGGCACTAAAATAACATATGCTCTGTTCATTAGTCACATCTCTAGGCCCCTCTTATATTATTATTGCTTTCTATTTTGATTTTTTATTCATACAAAAAAATACAAAATTTACTGTTATGCAGACGACTGTATTATTGTAAAAATGGTATAAATAATATCAGTGCACTAGTGAAAGAATATTAGACTCCCCAGTTGACGTGTATTGGACGTGTGGTGTGATTTATGTACTATTGAACATTGGTAAAAATCGAACATTTCTGCTACTTTGAGCTCAGTTTCAAGGTCGTTTTCATCGTAAAAGTAATGAAAATCATCTCTATTTCTGTAATATGTTTTCCATTTTATCACCTAAGACCATGAAAACGCGAATACAACGATAAATACTATACGAAAATACACCTCAAAGTCGGCGTTTTATTCCAAAAAAACGATCAGAGTTTTTTTTTTCTCATTACGCAATGTGTGCTGCAGGATTTTTTTTATGTGGTGCACACTGACCACACAGACCCATTCTCTCACATGTGGGCCTACCAGCTTTCTCCCACTTGATTTGAAGCCGCTAGAATTATTGAGTATATATACGTCAGAAACATTAGCTCGTAAGACGTATTTATACGTCGAAAACAGTCAAAGGGTTAAATTATCTGAGCTTTCAAAATACAGTAGGGCCCCACTTATATGGAAAGTTAGGTTCCAGGCTACTGTCGGAAAGCAGGCATCGCCGGAAAGCAGAATGCCATTTTTTCCCACTTATAAATGCATGTAAATGTCAGATAATTTTTTTTTTTTTTTTTTCTTTTTTTTTTTTTTTTTTTTTTCAACAAGTCGGTCGTCTCCCACCGAGGCAGGGTGACCCAAAAAAGAAAGAAAATCCCCAAAAAGAAAATACTTTTATCATCATTCAACACTTTCACCACACTCACACATTATCACTGCTTTTGCAGAGGTGCTCAGAATACAACAGTTTAGAAGCATATACGTATAAAGATACACAACATATCCCTCCAAACTGCCAATATCCCAAACCCCTCCTTTAAAGTGCAGGCATTGTACTTCCCATTTCCAGGACTCAAGTCCGACTACAGTGGACCCCCGCATACCGATTTTAATCCGTGCAAGAGGGCTCATTGGTATGCGAAATAATCGGTATGCGAATGAATTTTCCCCATAAGAAATAATGGAAATCAAATTAATCCGTGCAAGACACCCAAAAGTATGAAAAAAAAATTAAAACCACATGAAATATACATTTTCCTACACACAAAGAGAAGGATACATGCACAATAGTAGAGTAGTACATGCACAGTATATATTGTGCATGTACTAGTCTACTAAATGAAGAATAAATGACACTTACCTTTATTGAAGATGCAGCAATGACTGATGAGACACTGTGTCCTGGGAGTGCCTTTTCCTCCTGAGTACTGTAGGTCCTGTTTGGCATTTTCTTCCAGAACAGGCCTTATCACACTGTGTATGTCACTACGATTCTTAAATCTCTCAAACCAACCTTTGCTGGCTTTAAATTCACCAATATGAGCACTAGTTCCAGGCATTTTTCCCTGTTCACCTGGGTGTTAGTCGACTGGTGTGGGTTGCATCCTGGGAGACAAGATTAAGGACCCCAATGGAAATAAGTTAGACAGTCTTCGATGACACTGACTTTTTTGGGTTATCCTGGGTGGAAAATCCTCTGGGGTTAATTGTTTCTTGGTATATTCTCAATAAGCCACACCAACAACAGTGCTACAGCAGCAGCAGACGATGCTACAGCAGCAGCAGCAGCAGACGATGCTACAGCAGCAGCAGCAGCAGACGATGCTACAGCAGCAGCAGACGATGCTACAGCAGCAGCAGCAGCAGACGATGCTACAGCAGCAGCAGCAGCAGATGATGCTACAGCAGCAGCAGACGATGCTACAGCAGCAGCAGACGATGCTACAGCAGCAGCAGACGGTGCTACAGCAGCAGCAGACGATGCTACAGCAGCAGCAGACGATGCTACAGCAGCAGCAGACGGTGCTACAGCAGCAGCAGACGATGCTACAGCAGCAGCAGCAGCTGACAGTGCTACAGCAGCAGCAGACGATGCTACAGCAGCAGCAGACGATGCTACAGCAGCAGCAGACGATGCTACAGCAGCAGCAGCAGCTGTACCACCAGTAGTAGCGATGGTTGATTGGGGTTCATTATACAACCTGGCCAGCTCGTAAACACGCACTCCACTTTCATACTTATCAATGATTTTTTTCTTCATCTCTATAGTAATTCTCACCCTTATTGCTGTAGGGTTGGCACTAGAAGCTTTCTTGGGGCCCATGGTCACTTATTTTCCAGATAAAATCACCAAAAACACTGTAATAATACGAAATGTTACGATTGTATGCTTGGATGCTACCGCGGAGGCTGGCTGGTAAACAATACCACCGGCGGAACATGTAAGGCTGGCTAAGGCGCACATTGGACGCGTCTCGGACGAACAGCAGTGAGCGGGTTTTTGAGCGGTATGCGAGGCAAAATTTTTGCGATTAAAGTGAGCGGTATGCGGAATAAACGGTATGTGATGCCAACGGTATGCGGGGGTCCACTGTATATGAAAATAACCGGTTTCCCTGAATCCCTTCACTAAATATTACCCTGCTCACACTCCAACAGATCGTCAGGTTCCAAGCATCATTCGTCTCCATTCACTCCTATCTAACACGCTCATGCACGCTTGCTGGAAGTCCAAGCCCCTCGCCCACAAAACCTCCTTTACCCCCTCTTTCCAACCCTTTCGAGGACGACCCCTACCCCTCTTTCCTTCCCCTATAGATTTATATGCTTTCCATATCATTCTACTTTGATCCATTCTCTCTAAATGACCAAACCACCTCAACAACCCTTCTTCTGCCCTCTGACTAATGCTTTTATCAACTCCACACCTTCTCCTAATTTCCACACTCCGAATTTTCTGCATAATATTTACACCACACATTGCCCTTAGACAGGACATCTCCACTGCCTCCAACCGTCTCCTCGCTGCTGCATTTACCACCCAAGCTTCACATCCATATAAGAGTGTTGGTACTACTATACTTTCATACATTCCCTTCTTTGCCTCCATAGATAACGTTTTTTTACTCCACATATACCTCAACGCACCACTCACCTTTTTTCCCTCATCAATTCTATGATTAACCTCATCCTTCATAAATCCATCCTCCGACACGTCAACTCCCAAGTATCTGAAAACATTCACTTCTTCCATACTCCTCCTCCCCAATTTGATATCCAATTTTTCTTTATATAAATCATTTGATACCCTCATCACCTTACTCTTTTCTATGTTCACTTTCAACTTTCTACCTTTACACACATTCTCAAACTCATCCACTAACCTTTGCAATTTTTCTTTAGAATCTCCCATAAGCACAGTATCATCAGCAAAAAGTAACTGTGTCAATTCCCATTTTGAATTTGATTCCCCATAATTTAATCCCACCCCTCTCCTGAACACCCTAGCATTTACTTCTTTTACAACCCCATCTATAAATATATTAAACAACCATGGTGACATTACACATCCCTGTCTAAGGCCTACTTTTACCGGGAAGTATTCTCCCTCTCTTCTACACACCCTAACCTGAGCCTCACTATCCTCATAAAAGCTCTTTACAGCATTTAGTAACTTACCATCTATTCCATATACTTGCAACATCTGCCACATTGCTCCCCTATCCACTCTATCATATGCCTTTTCTAAATCCATAAATGCAATAAAAACTTCCCTACCTTTATCTAAATACTGTTCACATATATGCTTCAATGTAAACACTTGATCTACACATCCCCTACCCACTCTGAAGCCTCCTTGCTTATCCGCAATTCTACATTCTGTCTTACCTCTAATTCTTTCAATTATAACCCTACCATATACTTTTCCTGGTGTACTCAGTAAACTTATTCCTCTATAATTTTACAATCTCTTTTGTCCCCTTTCCCTTTATATAAAGGGACTATACATGCTCTCCGCCAATCCCTAGGTACCTTCCCCTCTTTCATACATTTATTAAACAGTAGTACTAACCACTCCAACACTATATCCTCCTCTGCTTTTAACATTTCTGTCATGATCCCATCAGTTCCAGCTGCTTTACCCCCTTTCATTCTGTGTAATGCCTCACGTACCTCCACCACACTTACATTCTGCTCTTCTTCACTCCTAAAAGATGGTATACCTCCCTGGCCAGTGCATGAAATTACAGCCTCCCTTTCTTCCTCAACATTTAAAAGTTCCTCAAAATATTCTCGCCATCTACCTAATACCTCCCTCTCCCCATCTACTAACTCCCCTAATCTGTTTTTAACTGACAAATCCATACTTTCCCTAGGCTTTCTTAACTTGTTTAACTCACTCCAAAATTTTTTCTTATTTTCATTAAAATTTCTTGACAGTGCCTCTCCCACTCTTTCATCTGCTCTCCTTTTGCACTCTCTCACCACTCTCTTCACCTTTCTTTTACTCTCCATATACTCTGCTCTTCTTATAACACTTCTGCTTTGTAAAAACCTCTCGTAAGCTACCTTTTTCTCTTTTATCACACCCTTTACTTCATCATTCCACCAATCACTCCTCTTTCCTCCTGCCCCCACCCTCCTATAACCACAAACTTCTGCCCCACATTCTAATACTGCATTTTTAAGACTATTCCAACCCTCTTCAACCCCCCCCCCCCACTACTCCTCTTTGCACTAGCCCACCTTTCTGCCAATAGTCGCTTATATCTCGCCCAAACTTCCTCCTCCCTTAGTTTATACACTTTCACCTCCCTCTTACTTGTTGCCACCTTCCTCTTTTCCCATCTACCTCTTACTCTAACTGTAGCTACAACTAAATAATGATCCGATATATCAGTTGCTCCTTTGTAAACATGTACATCCTGGAGCCTACCCATCAACCTTTTATCCACCAATACATAATCTAACAAACTACTTTCATTACGTGCTACTTCATACCTTGTATATTTATCCTCTTTTTCATAAAATATGTATTACTTATTACCAAATTTCTTTCTACACATAGCTCAATTAAAGGCTCCCCATTTACATTTACCCCTGGCACCCCAAATTTACCTACTACTCCCTCCATAACATTTTTACCCACTTTAGCATTGAAATCCCCAACCACCATTACTCTCACACTTGATTGAAAACTCCCCACGCGTTCACTCAACATTTCCCAGAATCTCTCTCTCTCCTCTACACTTCTCTCTTCTCCAGGTGCATACATGCTTACTATAACCCACTTTTCACATCCAATCTTTATTTTACTCCACATAATCCTTGAATTTATACATTTATAGTCCCTCTTTTCCTGCCATAGCTTATCCTTCAACATTTATTGCTACTCCTTCTTTAGCTCTAACAAGTTTATACTAACATATATTAAGTTAGCAGTAGAACTAGGCATTAACCCTTAAATTATCCAAACGTAGATCTACCTTCGCATGCATAGCGCTCCAAACATAAATTTATGTTTTTTTTACATGCTTTCAAATGGAGAAAATAAAGGTCAGGGCGCTATGCATGTGAATGAAGATCTACGTTTGGATAGTTTAAAGATTAAAAACAAAAAAAGTAAAATACACACATACTACACCTATTACTTACCTTAAAATATTTGTAGTCTTAATGTAGGGTGAGAGGTGAGTTTTATTTGTAGGAAGTCAAATTTGGGAAGTTTGGTAGCCAGCCAGGGCAGCCCTCCCTGCCCCGCCCCGCCCCGCCCCACCCCACCCCACCCCACCCCACCCCACCCCACCCCACCCCACCCCACCCCACCCCACCCCACCCCACCCCACCCCACCCCACCCCACCCCACCCACACATAATGTAAACAAACCAGGTGTATGCGTCTGGTTTTCGTCACTTTACATTGTGTACAAGCTGTCTCCATGTTAATACAGTAGAATTAATAAAGAGAAACGCTCCCATTCTCATGTAACACCATTTTTAGAAGTAATGATGCTCTGAGTGAAGGTATACAAAAGGAATGATTTTCTAGTTACCCCTAGTAATATTAGTGTACACATTTTCACTGATGTTGGACTACAAGTCACCTGGCTACCACAAGTCCTACAAGTTGCCTGGCTACTACATCTCATATTTGTTAATTTATTCTACTGTGAGGTGTATTTATCATGTTCATATGTTATGTAACATGTTTATTATATAACTTTGAAAAAATATCATAGATGGATTAATGGAAATGTCTATATTAAGGTAATATATGACATTTAATGCACCGAAGAGATTATGTATTATTATTAATATGGTGTCAAGAGTAGAGAGACTCCTAGTGATTTTAATGTGTACCTGCATGCCAGAACAGTGTGTAAGTATATTTAGGTACAGGTACACATAAGTTTAATTATCGGAGCACATATAAAATATGCAGTAACTTTAAAACATTGAAATTTTGGAAAGTTTCCAGACACAATAGAGAGATGTGCTCATGGAGAATATAGACTGGGTGGGGCGCACTGTATTAGAAAGATCAGGAGCTGTATAGCAAGTTTTGGTCATAATTTGAAATCGCTGTATTAGTGAAATGCCGTAAAGCAGGGCCCTACTGTACCTGAAGGCTTTTCATGTGAAACTGATCTCAAAACTAATATTTTAGCAAAAGTTAGTAAATTTGTTTAAAGTTTCCACTAATATTTTAGCAAATGATAATAAATTTGTTTAAAATTTCCACTGATTTAACATAGCTATGCCATGCACACAAGTAGGGCATAAAGAACACTGTTTCTGTAATTGCAATATAGGTCATCCACTTGACTTGAAGCATGCCAGTAAGGTGCTTACAGGCTATTTTTATATGGTGTAGTGTTTTAAATTTTGTTCTTGTATAAAACAAAGCCCAGTATGTAAACATAAGTCCTGATTAATGCAAAGGAGAGTTTTTTGGTTCAAAATTTCATTCAGTTTCAAAGGACTGGGATTAATGTTGATAAGAGACCCATAATTTTTTGTTATATATTCTGTTATGCAATAAGTGTTTTAATAATTTTACAGGAAATAGCTGATGAACTGGACATGCTTTATGTACCTGAAGCTAACATGGACATGTATTATATAAACTCGTATGGCTATGACTTACGACAGTTGGATGACCGCCTTCCAGAATCGACAAAATCCTTTGATGAAAAGAACTTTCACCAAGATCCAACCCACCTCAATGCTGCTGGTTTCCAGTTTCAGATGTTCCGCATTCGTCTGGAGCAATACATTGATACCCTTGCTCATGTACTGAGCACTGGTGAGTAGAGGGTGTATATAATTAAGTTGTGATCGTATTAAATTGAAATGTTATGTTTGGGTAACAGTTTAACTTGCAGTAAGTTATTTGGTCATTTTTACCTCGTCTGTTGGATACTCATTTTTTTTTTGTGCTGGCACCTAAAATTAACAAAAGATTCCAAGTTGTATCTGCTATACTGTGCTTGCAAAATATTTTTCTCTAACATGTTGGAAATTTTCCATTTTTTATTAATATTTTAATGTGCTATTCATTTATTGCTGGTTTTGATTTCTGTGGCAACATTTCTAATGCTTTGAAAGCTTATCCTCCAAATTCTTATTTAATCATGGTCACTAGCTCAGTGTTCTCAAAAAACTTCATAAAGTTTTCCATTTTGTTTTAATTGCTCACCAATAAGAATAATATGGTAAACTAGGTGTCATTGACATAGGCTGGGCAATTAGTGTGGGAGTCTTGTACAATAGCCTATATTAGGTTAGGTAAGGTTTGTCGTGAAACAGGATGTTTCCCGACATGGATCTTTGTCGTACAACAACCTGTAGCTGGAACTTTTGGTCACCTGACTGTGTGTTTGTGCTGGCTTACTGCTCCACCCTTTTAAAAATATGGTTATTTTGTATGTATATACAGCCTATATTCTGCATATTAATTTGCATCATGGATTTCAATTAAAAGTTGCTTTGTTCAAGTTAGTGAGTTGCAATATACATTACAAGTACAAGAATTTACTTCTATATGCAATTATGACTTGCGTCTTATTTTAAATACTCTTTATGACTGAACTTTTCTTTTTTTAACAGGACAGGGTGTCGTGATGGACAGGAGCGTGTACAGTGACTTTGTTTTTGTAGAAGCCATGAGAAAATTTGGCTTTTTAAGCAAGGCTGGTAAATTCAACATGTTCTTGTTGTGTATAAAGATAAACTTCATGGCCCTTTTTTTTTTTCATATCTTGCCAAAAAAGGATATCTTTTCAAAAAATTACCCCTGTATCTATTTTGTTTTTCAGCTCAAAGTCTGTATTATGAGTGCAAAAAGTCGACTGTGCCAGAGCTGTTGCGACCTCATCTTGTGATATACCTGGACGTGCCGGTTGATATTGTTCTGAAGCAGATCAAAGAAAGAAATCTTCCTCATGAAGTTAACTCAAAAGTGTATTCTCCAGAGTTCCTCTCTTTCATGGAAAATGTGTACAAGAACAAGTTTTTGAAAGAAATGAGGTAAGTAGTATTAATTGTAAAATAAGATATTCCATTATCTTTTTTTATTAATTTATTTTATTAACAAACTGGCCGATTCCCACCAAGGCAGGGTGGCCCGAAAAAGAAAAACTTTCACCATCATTCAGTCCATCACTGTCTTGCCAGAGGGGTGCTTTGCACTACAGTTATAAGACTGCAACATTAACACCCCTCCTTCAGAGTGTAGACACTATACTTCCCATCTCCAAGACTCAAGTCCGGCATGCCGGTTTCCCTGAATCTCTTCATAAATGTTACTTTGCTCACACTCCAACAGCACGTCAAGTATTAAAAACCATTTGTCTCCATTCACTCCTATCAAATACACTCGCACATGCTTGCTGGAAGTCCAAGCCCCTTACACACAAAACCTCCTTTACCCCATCCCTCCAACCTTTCCTAGGCCGACCCCTACCCCGCCTTCCCTCCACTACAGATTGATACACTCTTGAAGTAATTCTGTTTTGTTCCATTCTCTCTACATGTCCAAATCACCTCAACAACCCTTCCTCAGCCCTCTGGACAACAGTTTTGACAATCCCACACCTCCTCCTAACTTCCAAACTGCGAATTCTCTGCATTATATTCACACCACACATTGCTCTCAGACATGACATCTCCACTGCCTCCAGCCTCCTCCTTGCTGCAACATTCATCACCCATGCTTCACACCCATATAAGAGCATTGGTAAAACTATACTCTCATACATTCCCCTCTTTGCTTCCAAGGACAAAGGTCTTTGCCTCCACAGACTCCTAAGTGCACTGCTCACCCTTTTCCCCCTCATCAATTCTATGATTCACCTCATCTTTTATAAACCCATCTGCTGACACGTCCACTCCCAAATATCTGAATACATTCACCACCTCCATACTCTCTCCCTCCAATCTGATATCCAATCTTTCTTCACCTAATCTTTTTGTTATCCTCATAACCTTACTCTTTCCTGTATTCACCTTTAATTTTCTTCTTTTACATACCCTACCAAATTCATCCACCAACCGCTGCAACTTCTCTTCAGAATCACCCAAGAGCACTGTGTCATCAGCAAAAAGCAACTGTGACAACTCCCACTTTGTGTCATTCTTTATCTTTTAACTCCACGCCTCTTGCCAAGACCCTCACATTTACTTCTCTTATAACCCTATCTATAAATATATTGAACAACCACGGTGACATCACACATCCTTGTCTAAGGCCTACTTTTACTGGGAAATAAACTCCCTCTTTCCTACGTACTCTAACTTGAGCCTCACTATCCTCGTAAAAACTCTTCACTGCTTTCAGTAACCTACCTCCTATACCATACACCTGCAACATCTGCCACATTGCCTCCTATCCACCTTGTCATACGCCTTTTTCAAATCCATAAGTGCCACAAAAACCTCTTGAGCCTTATCTAAATACTGTTCACTTATATGTTTCACTGTAAACACTTGGTCTACACACCCCCTACCTTTTCTAAAGCCTCCTTGTTCATCTGCTATCCTACTCTCTGTCATACTCTTAATTCTTTCAATAATAACTTTACCATACACTTTACCAGGTATACTCAACAGACTTCTTCTTTCTTCTTTCAACATACCAGCCGTATCCCACCGAGGTGGGGTGGCCCAAAAGAAAAAACTAAAGTTTCTCCTTTTAAATTTAGTAATATATACAGGAGAAGGGGTTACTAGCCCCTTGCTCCTGGCATTTTAGTCGCCTCTTACGACACACATGGCTTACAGAGGAAGAATTCTGTTCCACTTCCCCATGGAGATAAGAGGAAATAAACAAGAACAAGAATTAGAAAGAAAATAGAAGAAAACCCAGAGGGGTGTGTATATAGAAAATAGAAGAAAACCCAGAGGGGTGTGTACATGTATATATATGCTTGTACATGTAAAGTAATGTCACGTAAGTGTAAGTAGAAGTAGCAAGACTTACCTGTAATCTTGCATATTTATGAGACAGACAAAAGACACCAGCAATCCTACCATCATGTAAAACAATTACAGGCTTTCGTTTTACACTCACTTGGCAGGACGGTAGTACCTCCCTGGATGGTTGCTGTCTACCAACCTACTACCTACACTCAACAGACTTATCTCCCTATAATTTTTGCACTCTTTTGTCCCTTTTGCCTTTATGCAAAGAAACTATGCATGCTCTCTGCCAATCCCTAGGTACCTTACCCTCTTCCATACATTTATTAAAAGCACCAACCACTCCAAAACTATATCCCCACCTGCTTCTAACATTTCTATCTTTATCCCATCAATCCCAGCTGCCTTACCCCCTTTCATTTTACCCACTGCCTTACGAACTTCCCCCACACTCACAACTGGCTCTTCCTCACTTCTACAAGATGTTATTCTTCCTTGCCCTATACATGAAATCACAGCTTCCCTATCTTCATCAACATTTAACAATTCCTCAAAATATTCCGTCCATCTTCCCGATACCTCTAACTCTCCATTTAATAACTCTCCTCTCCTATTTTTAACTGACAAATCCATTTGTTCGCTAGGCTTCCTTAACTTGTTAATCTCACTCCAAAACTTTTTCTTATTTTCAACAAAATTTGTTGATAACATCTCACCCACTCTCTCATTTGCTCACTTTATATATTGCTTCACCACTCTCTTAACCTCTCTTTTTTTTCCTCCATATACTCTTCCCTTCTTGCATCACTTCTGCTTTGTAAAAACTTCTCATATGCTAGCTTTTTCTCCCTTACCACTATCTTTACATCATCATTCCACCAATTGCTCCTCTTCCCTCCCGCACCCGCTTTTCTGTAACCACAAACTTCTGCTGAACACTCTAATACTACATTTTTAAACCTACCCCATACATCGTCGACCCCATTGCTTATGCTCTCACTAGCCCATCTGTCCTCCAATAGTTGTTTATATCTTACCCTAACTGCCTCGTCTTTTAGTTTATAAGCCTTCACCTCTCTTACCTGATGCTTCTATTCTCCTTGTATCCCATCTACCTTTTACCCCCACTGTAGCAACAACTAAAAAGTGATCTGATGTATTTGTGGCCCCTCTATAAACATGTACATCCTGACGTCTACTCAATAGTCTTTTATCTACCAATACATAATCCAACAAACTACTGTCACATTGCCCTACATCATATCTTGTATACTTCTTTATCCTCTTTTTCTTAAAATATGTATTACCTATAACTAAACCCCTTTCTATACAAAGTTCAATCAAAGGGCTCCCATTATCATTTACACCTGGCACCCCAAACTTACCTGCCTGCACACCCTCTCTAAATGTTTCTCCTACTTTAGCATTCAGGTCCCCTTACAATTTTACTCTCACTTGGTTCAAAGGTTCCTATACATTCACTTATCATCTCCCAAAATCTCTCTCTCCTCTACACTCCTCTCTTCTCCAGGTGCATACATGCTTATTATGACCCACTTTTCACATCCAACCTTTATTTTAATCCACATAATCCTTGAATTTACACATTCATATTCTCTCTTCTCCTTCCATAACTGATCCTTCAACATTATTGCTACCCCTTCCTTAGCTCTAACTCTCTCAGATACTCCTGATTTAATCTCATTTATTTCTTCCCACCTAAACTCCCCTACCCCCTTCAGCTTTGTTTCGCTTAGGGCCAGGACATCCAACTTCTTTTCATTCATAATATCATCAATCATCTCTTTATTGTCATCCACACTTCATCCATGCACATTCAAGCATCCCAATTTTATAAAGTTTTTCTTCTCTTTTTTAGTAAATGTTTACAGGAGAAAGGGTTACTAGCCCATTGCTCCCGGCATTTTAGTCGCCTCATATGACACGCATGGCTTATGGAGTAAAGATTCTTTTCCACTTCCCCATGTACAATAGAAGAAGTAAAGAAGAACAAGAGCTATTAACCTTAATTTTATTTTCTCTTGATTAACTTTCTAACCACTCTAGCTAATTATATTGCTGTTGTCATTGTTTCAGTTAATATAAAAAATTTATGCAGCTTTTGAACAGAATTCTTCCTCCCTGAGCCATGCATGTCGTAAGAGGCGACTAAAATGCCAGGAGCAAGGGGCTAGTAACCCCTTCTCCTGTGTATATTACTAAATGTGAAAGGAGAAACTTTCGTTTTTCCTTTTGGGCCACCCCGCCTTGGTGGGATACAGCCGCTGTGTTGAAGGAAAGAAAGAATGTTGTTACTATGGCTGATATTTTCAGTTGCTGCTGTCATAGAGAATGAGTATAGTAAAGTAGGCATAGAGGAGGAAAAAAATGCTGAAACATAATTGTTCTGAATTTTGTGTTGTACAAGTGTGGCAAATGTTTAAGCCAGGATTCCTTAAAACAAATCAAAGTTTAATTATAATTTAGAAGACCTAGGAGAGGCATTGGAAAGTGCTGGTTTCCTTTCTCTGAAAAGAAATTCTGTAGTTGGTAATATAAGTAAACTTGATTTAACAGACTGTAGGATTGCTGGTGTCCTTTTTATGTCTCACGACATGCAAGATTTCAGGTACGTCTTGCTACTTCTACTTACACTTAGGTCACACTACACATACCTGTACAAGCATATATATACACACCCCTCTATGTTTTCTTCTATTTTCTTTCTAGTTCTTATTCTTGTTTATTTCCTCTTATCTCCATGGGGAAGTGGAACAGAATTCTTCCTCCGTAAGCCATGTGTTTTGTAAGAGGCGACTAAAATGCTGGGATTACTAAATTTAAAAAGAGAAACTTTTGTTTTTCTTTTTGGGCCACCCTGCCTTGGTGGGATATGACCAGTTTGTTGAAAAAAAAAATTCTTCATTCTAGGGTGTAGAATTTACATCAACTGGAGAGTCCATGGAAAAATTACGTGAAGTGGACGTTCAGAAGTTTAGAGATAACAGATAATGGCAGTATCATATGTGACCCTGTAGAGTAAGAATTAAATCTAAGCTGGGTTAATTTATTAACTCAAAGGTGATACTATTTAAATTTAATGAATAATGTAAATATTTTGTTTAGTAATATTAGATCATACAACCCATTGGGTAAAAACATTATAAAAAGTAATTGAATTGCTTGTTACTCCTCAGTGTACATTCGGAACTCTTGCTGTATGATTGGTCAGAGAAGGGGGAGCCCGAGATTGTTGTGGAGGACATTGAGCGTATCAACTTTGATTTCGATAAGAATGACCCGAAGATGGCCGACTGGAGAAAAGACGACGAATGGGACTGGTGTGAGACACGTATGAAGTAAGTACAGCTCTCCCTGGCTTGTGTGGGAATATAATTTATTATTGGATGTAAATTCCATGAATAAGAATAAGGTTCCACAGCTCATGTCATGTTTGTAGACTACAGTATTTCAAATTTTTCTTCATAGTAATGCATTTCTATTCTTAGGCTTATGATTGTATAATACTAGGTAGGTGCCTCATGTTCAGTGGACAAATGTTTTACTCTTCTAGAGACCCTTCAAGGAGGGAGGAGAAAGTAATTTGATGCTGGTGACTGGCTCTTGATCCAAAGAATTTGAGCTGTCACCCCATTTCCTTGGATAAAGCCTAATTACCTCCTGTTCTCAGGCACTATGACATGGGTTTAGCCCATCCCCATGAATATAATAACATTTCTAAGTACAGTGGTACCCCAAGTTTCATACAGCTCCCAACTCGATCAGTTATGTAAGTACGTATATTATTGTAAGTGTATATTTGAGTGTCTGAAATGGACTAATCTAATTTACATTATTCCATATCTGAACAAATTCATTCGGTAATGGCACTCGAACAGCCTTCTGGAACGAATTATGGCCGAAACTCTGGGTACCACTGTACATTGAATACTCTTACTGAACATCAGGCATTGAAGCCTGAAATATTCAGGATATGTAATGATACACATGGGGAAGTGGAATAAGAATCTTTCCTCCGTTAGCCATGCGTGCTGTAAAAGTCAACTAAAATGCCGAGAACAATGGACTAGTAACCTCTTTTCCTGTAATAATTACTAAAAAGAATAAGATGATGATAAGAGTAAGGTGATGAGGGTATCAAATGATTTAGATAAAGAAAAATTGGATATCAAATTGGGGAGGAGGAGTATGGAAGAAGTGGACGTTTTCAGATACAGTGGACCCCCGGTATTTGATATTAATCCGTTACTGAGAGCTCATCGAATACCGATAATATCGAAAACCGAATCAATTTTCCTCATAAGAAATAATGGAAATCAAATTAATCCGTGCAAGACACCCAAAAGTATGAAAAAAAAAAATTTTACTACATGGAATATTAAGTTTAATGCAATAGAATAATAACAATAAAATAATTGACACTTACCTTTAATGAAGATCTGGTGATGATTGATGGGATGGGAGGAGGGGAGAGGTGTTAGTGTTTAGAAGGGGAATCCCCTTCCATTAGGACTTGAGGTAGCAAGTCCTTTTCCGGGGTTACTTCCCTTCTTCTTTTAATGCCACTAGGACCAGCTTCAGAGTCACTGGATTTCTGTTGCACAATATATCTGTCCATAGTGGCCTGTACCTCCCGTTCCTTTATGACATCCCGAAAGTGTTTCACAACATTGTTAGTGTAATAGTCACCAGCACGGCTTGCAATAGCTGTGTTAGGATGATTGTCATCAAAAAAGGTTTGCACTTTAAGCCACATTGCACACATTTCCTTAATCTTTGAAGTAGGCAACTTCTTCAATTTCTCTGTCCCCTCCTCCGAAACAGTTTCCTCAGGTCTGCCCTCTTGCTGTTCAAGATGATCTATCAGCTCATCAGTGGTTAGTTCTTCACTGTCCTCCACCAACTCTTCCACATCTTCCCCACTAACCTCCAACCCCAAGGACTTCCACAATGCCACAATGGATTCCTCAACTGGCATAGGATTCTCAGGGTTAGCCTCAAATCCTTCAAAATCCCTTTTGTCTACACATTCTGGCCACAGTTTTTTCCAAGCAGAGTTCAAGGTCCTCTTAGTCACTCCCTCCCAAGCCGTACCTATCAGGTTTATACAATTGAGGATATTAAAGTGATCCTTCCAAAACTCTTTTCGAGTCGAGTTTCTGTGGTCACTATAAAGCACTTTTGAAACATAGCTTTTGTGTACAGTTTCTTGAAGTTGGAAATGACCTGCTGGTCCATGGGCTACAGGAGAGGAGTGGTATTAGGAGGCAAAAACTTGACCTTAATGAAGCTCATGTCCCCACAAAGTCGCTCTGCCAAGTCTGTAGGATGACCAGGGGCATTGTCTAATACCAGGAGGCACTTAAGGTCTAATTTCTTTTCAGTTAGGTAATTTTTCACAGTGGGGGCAAATGCATGGTGTAACCTGTCATAGAAAGAGTCCCTAGTGACCCATGCCTTACTGTTTGCCCTCCACAGCACACACAAATTAGCCTTGAGGACATTGTTTTTCCTGAACACTCTGGGAGTTTCAGAGTGATACACCAATAAAGGCTTCACTTTGCAACCACCACTAGCATTGGCACACATCAACAGAGTAAGCCTGTCTTTCATAGGCTTATGTCCTGGGAGTGCCTTTTCCTCCTGAGTAATGTAGGTCCTGCTTGGCATTTTCTTCCAAAACAGGCCTGTTTCGTCGCAATTAAACACTTGTTCAGGTTTCAGTCCTTCACTGTCTATGTAATCCTTGAATTCCTTCACATATTTTTCAGCTGCTTTTTGGTCCGAACTGGCAGCCTCACCATGCCTAATCACACTATGTATGCCACTACGATTCTTAAATCTTTCAAACCAACCTTTGCTGGCCTTAAATTCACTCACATCACCACTATTTGCAGGCAATCTCTTGACCAAATCGTCATGCAACTGCCTAGCCTTTTCACAAATGATAGCTTGAGAGATGCTATCTCCTGCTATCTATTTTTCATTTATCCACACCAATAACAATCTCTCAGCATTTTCTAACACTTGCAGTCGCTGTTTCATAATCACAGTTGCACCTTTTGCAAGAACAGCTTCCTTGATTGCCGTTTTCCTGGTCACTATAGTAGAGACGGTTGATTGGGGTTTATTATACAACCTAACCAGCTCCGACACACGCACTCCACTTTTGTACTTTGCAATTATCTCTTTCTTCATTTCATAAGTCATTAGCGACTTTTTTCTTGAAGGGTTGGCACTAGAAGCTTTCTTGGGGCCCATGGTGACTTATTTTGCAGAAACAAGCACCAAACAGTGATAATATGGATAATATGGAATGTACCGAATGTATCCTTAGATGCCCACATACTGGCTGGCTTGTAAACACTGGCACACAAGGGGCAGTTCAGGCCACACGTGGACACGTCTTGTACGAATCGTATCGAATACCGGGTTTTCAATTGAATACCGAGGAAAACTTTTTGCGATATAATGTATCGAATGCCGATGCCATCGAATACCGGGGGTCCACTGTATTTGGAAGTTGACGTGTCGGCGGATGGATTTAGGAAGGATGAGGTTAATCGTAGAATTGATGAAGGAAAAAAGGTGAGTGGTGTGTTGAGGTATATGTGGAGACAAAAAACGTTATCTGTGGAGGCAAAGAAGGGAATGTATGAAAGTATAGTAGTACCAACACTTTTATATGGGTGTGAAGCTTGGGTTGTGAATGCAGCAGCGAGGAGGCGGTTGGAGGTAGTGGAGATGTCCTGTCTAAGGGCAATGTGTGGTGTAAATATTATGCAGAAAATTCGGAGTGTGGAAATTAGGAGAAAGTGTGGAGTTAATAAAAGTATTAGTCAGAGGGCTGAAGAGGGGTTGTGAGGTGGTTTGGTCATTTAGAGAGAATGGATCAAAGTAGAATGACATGAAGAGCGTATAAATCTGTAGGGGAAGGAAGGCAGGGTAAGGGTCGTCCTCAAAAAGGTTGGAAGGAAGGGGTAAAGGTGGTTTTGTGGGCGAGGGGCTTGGACTTCCAGCAAGCGTGCGTGAGCATGTTCGATAGGAGTAAATGGAGAAGAATGGTATTTGGGACCTGACGATCTGTTGGAGTGTGAGCAGGGTAATATTTAGTGAAGGGATTCAGGGAAACCGGTTATTTTTTATATAGCCGGACTTGAGTCCTGGAAAGGGAAAGCACAGTGCTTGCACTCTAAAGGAGGGACTTGGGATATTGGCGGTTTGGAGGGATATGTTGCGTATCTTTATACGCACAGTGGACCCCCACCTTACGATATTAATCTGTTCCTGAGAGCTCATCGTATGCCGAAATTATCGTAAGGTGAATTAATTTTCCCCATAAGAAATAATGGAAATCAAATTAATCCGTGCAAGACACCACAAAGTATGAAAAAAAAAAATTTTTAGCATATGAAATATTAATTTTAATACACACAAACTTACACTTACCTTTATTGAAGATCTGGTGATGATTGATGGGATGGGAGGAGGGGAGAGTATGGAAGTTGTTAATGTTTAGAAGGGGAATCTCCTTCCATTAGGACTTTAGGTAGCACGTCCTTTTCCGGGGTTACTTCCCTTCTTCTTTTAATGCCACTAGGACCAGCTGACCATGGTGCAGCAACAGCTGGCCGTGGTGCAGCAACAGCTGGCCGTGGTGCAGCAACAGCTGGCCGTGGTGCAGCAACAGCTGACTTTGGTGCAGCAGCAGCTGACTGTGGTGCAGCAACAAATGATGGTGGTGTAGCAGCAGCTGACTGTGGTGCAGCAGCAGCTGACTGTGGTGCAACAGCAGCTCACCGTGGTTCAGCAACAGCTGACTGGTGCAGCAACAGCTGACTGGTGCAGCAACAGCTGACTAGTGCAGCAACAGCTGACTAGTGCAGCAACAGCTGACTGGTGCAGCAACAGCTGACTGGCGCAGCAACAACTGACCGTGGTGCAGGAACAGCAGACCATGGTGCAGCAACAGCGGACTGTGGTGCAGCAGCAACAGCGGACTGTGGTGCAGCAGCAGCAGCTGACTGTGGTACGATAGTACATGTTTCTCACCCTTTTTTTCACAGGGTTGGCACTAGAAGCTTTCTTTGGGCCCATGGTGGCTTATTTAGCAGTTACAAGCACTATAAACAATGGAATAATACAAAATGTATTGAATGTATGCATGCAACCGGCCACCCTGGCTCGTAAACAATGAGGGCAGGGCAGCTGTGGCACTCAGGCTGGCTGGACAGGTTCGGGACGAGTCATGTTGGTCAGAAACAGCTGATGGTAGTGCAGCAGCAGCTGACTGTGGTGCAGCAGCAGCTGACTGTTGTGCAGCAGCAGCTGACCATGGTGCAGCAGCAGCTGACCGTGGTGCAGCAGCAGCTGACTGTGGTGCATTAACAGCTGACCGTGGTGCAGTAGCAGCTGACGGTGGTGCAGCAGCAGCTGATGGTGGTGCAGCAGCAGCTGACCATGGTGCAGCAGCAACTGACCATGGTGCAGCAGCAGCTGACCGTGGTGCAGCAGCAGCTGACCGTGGTGCAGCAGCAGCTGACCGTGGTTCAGCAGCAGCTGACCGTGGTGCAGCAACAGCTGACAGTGGTGCAGCAACAGCTGACCGTGGTGCAGCAACAGCTGACCGTGGTACGATAGTACGTATTTCCCACCCTTTTTACATGGGATCGCTTGAGAGATGGTATCTCCTGCTATCTGTTTTTCGTTTATCCACACCAATAACAGTCTCTCAACATCTTGGAGTACTTGCTATCTCTGTTTCGAAAAAAAACTTGCACCTTTTGCAAGAACAGCTTCCTTGATTGCCGTTTTGTTGGCCACAATAGTAGCGATGATTGATTGGGGTTTGGTATACAGCCTGGCCAGCTCCGAGACACGCAATCCACTTTCGTACTTAGCAATCATCTCTTTCTTCATTTCCATAGTAATTTTCACCTTTTTTACCGCACGGTTGGCACTAGAAGCTTTCTTGGGGCCCATGGTGACTTATTTTGCAGGTACTATCACTAAACACGCTGTGACAATATGAAATGTACCGATTGTATGCGTGGATGCGACCACACTGGCTGGCTTGTAAATACTGGCACCCATGGGGCTGCTGAGACGCACTCAGGCCACACGTGGGACGCGTCCCGGACCGAGACGAATCGCGTGAGGTGAGGCAAAATTTTTGCGTTAAAATGTATCGTATGGCAGATTTAATGTAACGCAATGCCATCGTAAGGTGCGGGTCCACTGTATATGCTTCTAAACTGTTGTATTCTGGGCGTCTCTGCAAAAACAGTGATTATGTGTGAGTGAGGTGGAAGTGTTGAATGATGAAAGTACAGTGGACCCCCGCATAACGATGGCATCACATAGCGATTATTTCGCATACCGCTTACTTTAATCGCAAAATTTTTGCCGCGCATACCAATTAAAAACCCGCTCACCGATTTTCGTCCGAGACGCGTCCAATGTGCGCCCTCAGCCAGCCTCACATGTGCCGCCCGTGCCATTGTTTACCAGCCAGCCTCCGCGGTAACATCCAAGCATACACTCGGAATATTTCGTATTATTACAGTGTTTTCGGTGCTGTTTCTGGAAAATAAGTGACCATGGGCCCCAAGAAAGCTTCTAGTGCCAACCGTACACCAATAAGGGTGAGAATTCCCATTGAAATGAAGAAAGAGATCATTGATAAGTATGAAAGTGGAGTGCGTATCGCCGACCTAGTCAAGTTGTACAAGAAACCCCAATCAACCATCGCTACTATTGTGGGCACCAAAAAGACAATCAAGGAAGCTGTTCTTGCCAAAGGTTTAACTGTGTTTTCGAAACAAAGATCGCAAGTGATGGAAGATGTTGAGAGACTCTTATTGGTGTGGATAAATGAAAAACAGCTAGCAGGAGATAGCGTCTCTCAAGCGATCATATGTGAAAAGGCTAGGAAGTTGCATGAGGATTTAATTAAAAAAATGCCTGCAACTAGTGATGATGTGAGTGAATTTAAGGCCAGCAAAGGTTGGTTTGAGAGATTTAAGAAGCGTAGTGGCATCCATAGTGTGATAAGGCGTGGTGAGGCTGCCAGTTCGGACCACAAAGCGGCTGAAAAATATGTGCAGGAATTCAAGGAGTACATAGAAACTGAAGGACTGAAACCTGAACAAGTGTTTAATTGTGATGAAACAGGCCTGTTCTGGAAGAAAATGCCAAGCAGGACCTACATTACTCAGGAGGAAAAGGCACTCCCAGGACATAAGCCTATGAAAGACAGGCTTACTCTTCTCATGTGTGCCAATGCTACTGGTGATTGCAAAGTGAAGCCTTTATTAGTGTATCACTCTGAAACTCCCAGAGCGTTCAGGCAAAAGAATGTCCTCAAGGATAATTTGTGTGTGCTGTGGAGGGCAAACAGTAAGGCATGGGTCACTAGGGAATTTTTCTATAACTGGTTACACCATGCATTTGCCCCCAATGTGAAAGATTACCTAACTGAAAAGAAATTAGAACTTAAGTGCCTCCTGGTGTTAGACAATGCCCCTGGTCATCCTACAGACGTGGCAGAGCGACTTTATGGGGACATGAGCTTCATTAAGGTGAAGTTTTTGCCTCCTAATACCACTCCTCTCCTGCAGCCCATGGACCAGCAGGTTATTTCCAACTTCAAGAAACTGTACACAAAAGCTCTGTTTGAAAGGTGCTTTGTAATGACCTCAGAAACTCAACTGACTCTAAGAGAGTTTTGGAGAGATCACTTTAATATCCTCAATTGTGTAAACCTTATAGGTAAGGCTTGGGAGGAAGTGACTAAGAGGACCTTGAACTCTGCTTGGAAGAAACTGTGGCCAGAATGTGTAGACAAAAGGGATTTTGAAGGGTTTGAGGCTAACCCTGAGAGGATTATGCCAGTTGAGGAATCCATTGTGGCATTGGGAAAGTCCTTGGGGTTGGAGGTTAGTGGGGAGGATGTGGAAGAGTTGGTGGAGGAGGACAATGAAGAACTAACCACTGATGAGCTGATAGATCAACTTCAAGAGCAAGAGGCCAGACCTGGGGAAACTGGTTCAGAGGAGGGGAGAGAGAAATTGAAGAAGTTGCCTACTACAAAGATAAAGGAAATCTGTGCAAAGTGGCTTGAAGTGCAAACCTTCATGGATGAAAATCACCCTCACACAGCTATTGCAAGCCGTGTTGGCAACCTGTACACTGACAATGTTGTGAAACACTTTAGGGAAGTCATAAAGGAACGAGAGGTACAGGCCACTATGGACAGATATCTTGTGCGAAAGAAGTCCAGTGACTCTGAAGCTGGCCCTAGTGGCATTAAAAGAAGAAGGGAAGTAACCCCAGAAAAGGACTTGCTACCTCAAGTCCTAATGGAAGGGGATTCCCCTTCTAAACAGTAAGAAGATAATGCTCTCCCCTCCTCCCATCCCATCAATCATCACCAGATCTTCAATAAAAGTAAGTGTCATGTAAGTGTGCATGCCTTTTTCAGTTTGTGTGTATTAAAATTAACATTTCATGTGGTAAAAAAAATTTTTTTTTCATACTTTTGGGTGTCTTGCACGGATTAATTTTATTTCCATTATTTCTTATGGGGAAAATTCATTCACATAACGATTATTTCGCATAACAATTACCCCTCTTGCACGGATTAAAATCGTTAACCGGGGGTCCACTGTATTTTCTTTTTGGGGATTTTCTTTCTGTTTGAGTCACCCTGCCTTGGTGGGAGACGGCCGACTTGTTAAAAAAAAAAACGCATAAAAGCTGAATGATAATACACTAACTGATGGGATTTGGCATGATGTTGGAGAGATAGAGTAAGGTAACATTTATGAAAGGATTCAGAGAAACCAACTGTTCTTGAATTCTG
This sequence comes from Cherax quadricarinatus, assembly GCF_038502225.1. Classification (NCBI taxonomy): domain Eukaryota; kingdom Metazoa; phylum Arthropoda; class Malacostraca; order Decapoda; family Parastacidae; genus Cherax; species Cherax quadricarinatus. The sequence goes on from NC_091317.1 coordinate 15,396,098, forward strand.
GAGGTGAGAAGGGTCGTGCATGTATTCTGAAGGACGTTGCAGTTCAAATGGTCTTTTGATTTGGGTTGTCTGCACACTACCTGAAAGTTAGCCAAGAGTGTGAATTGGTGAAGAAGTTACCTTCTTTGGGTCAATCTAGCTGGAAAATGGCCAGTTTGTTAAAAACATGCATAATTATAAACAATTTGCATGTTAGGGTATAGACAGTTGTTAGTGTTTTTATTGCATCTACACTTTTTTAATGTTTTGTGTTCATTCTCTACAGCTTGGAAGATTGCTGTGTTCTGTAATGTACAGTACAATGATGATGTTAGTCCTCTTAGTGAAAAATACTAGACTTCTCATTTTAATGTGTTTAAGTACTTTTGTACTTTTATTATCTTTCTCTAGAGTGTGAAATGTATGTTGTATATCCTGTTATATGGTAAGAACCTGTTTTTATCTTGATTTTTTCTGAGGCACAGGTTGCTTTTATTTGGTATCATTTGCAAGTGCTTCATATACAAGTATATGTCCTTTATTGCATCATTAGTATCCCTTTTATTTGCAATGATGATGCTAAAACACTTGGTAACCTGTCACTTCATTTATGTGCCTTTAACTTGAATAAATAACAGAGTGTATGAATGCTTTGTCAGTCTGTCAAATAAGGGCACAATTTTTAATAGGAATGGCATGTAAACACTGATGAGGTGAGTTAATGGCCACATTTTGCCCACACAGTAGTCTTTGTCAGATCAGTGATAAAGTTGATTAGGCCTACCATTTGAGCAAAATGTTTTCATTAATAAAGGTATCCATTGCATCAAAGGGCAGAATTTGCAAACATTCTTCTGGAATTGCCTCTTGATAACTTCTGTTTAAAACGGCTAATTCATTTCACTTGGATAAGTCGTTCAGTCTGCGCTCATTTTTGTGCTTGTTATAATGTACATGTACTTCTGTTTTCAAAACTATTCTTTGGCATTATTTCCACAAGGAATGAATCTCCATACTTTCCTTCATTTGTTTTTCCAGTGATTCTTCCTTACTTCATTTCTCTTCAGTGACTGTTCTTTTGCCCTCCATCTCCTGATATTCCTTGACATCTGTTTTAATGAGTTTTCAATTTATGCATTTTATTTAAACATAGTAATATTTACCTTTTTTTGCTGGTTGGTTTAAATGTTTTTTTTTTTTTCTGCTCTGTAGTTTTGACTTGCAGGCCTGAGTGTATATCATATGTAACTTATGTGTATGATCTTGTGGATCAAAGCACATTGTAAGCCTTGCAACTTTTTATTCTTCACCCTTGATTCGTCTCTCCTGTGACTTGTCCTGTAGTCATCTCTCCACCAACTGATTTATCCTCACTTTTTTTTTTTTTTAACGTGCCGGCTGTCTCCCACCAACACTTTCACCATTCAACACTTTCACCATCATTCACACACAGTCACTGTCTTTGCAGAGGTGCCCAGATATAACAGTTTAGATGTCACTCCAAACAGTCAATATCCCAAACCCTTCTTTTAACCTTTTCAGGGTCCAGACCCCCAATCTGAAACTTGTCCACAGGGTCCAAGAATTTTCAAAATTTTTTTTTTTATTTATTCTTGTGAAATGGTAGAGAATCTTTTTCTGAAGGTAATAAAACAAAAAGTACAAAATTTGATGGAAAATTTATGAAATTACACTCTTGTGAATTTTGCTGCATCAGCAATATTTATGCATCAATGATTTTGCCCATTTTAGGCCAATTACATTATTCCAGTTAGCCAAATTCTTAGCTATTTTGCTAATATTGCTTCTATTTTATCGACTGAGCACAAGAAATCGCCAGATTGGTAATTTGGCCAATTTCACACAAAGTTCAAAATATTTCAGTTTCAAAATAGGGTCCAGAATAAACCATGCAGGCATTCCTGGCACTAAAATAACGTTTCCTCTGTTTATTATTTATGTTTCCAGGCTTTACAAATGAATTCCACTTTGATTTTTTATTCACATAATGAATTTTTATTCACACCAAAAAATAGAAGATTTATTGTTATGTAATATTTTAATAATTGTATAAATAATATCAGCGCATTCGTGAACACACATTAGACCCACCAGCTGACGTGTATTGGACACGTGACGTAATTTGTTTACTCTTGAACATCGGCAAAAATTGAGCATTTCTGCTATTTGAGCTTAGTTTCAAGTAATTTTCAGTACTAAAATCAATGAAAATCATCTCTATTTTTGTAATATATCTTCCATTTTATCAAATGAGACCAAGAAACTGCAAATACAACTGTAAAATACATATTAAAAGACACCTCAAAGTTACTGTTTTAATCCAAAAATACGGTTGTAGTTTTTTCTCATTATGCACTGCTTGCTGCAGGATTTGTTTTATGTGGTGCACACTTAACACACAGATGTACCAGACAAGCCTGGCCCATGGCTGGGCTCAGAGAGTAGATTAACTCTCGAAACTCTTCAAAGGTATATCAAAGGTATCTCATATCTAGGCCTAAATTTACCGCTCACAGCTTATGTGAGTGAGCTGAGCTCATGGCGTAGAACTGCGGCTTGGACCGTGTCTTCAAAGCCATAGAACTTGGGGATGGGCTCTCAAAGGGTTAAAGTGCAGGCATTGTACTTCCCACCTCCAGAATTCAAGTCTGACTAACCGGTTTCCCTGAATCCCTTTACAAAATATTTCCCTGCTCACAGTGCAACAGTAGTAGGCTGGTAGACAGCAACCATCCAGAGAGGTACTACTGTCCTGCCAGATGAGTGTAACTTGGAAACCTGTAATTGTTTTACTCGATGGTAGGAGTGTTTGTGACTTTCTTCTCTCTAGTAATCCTTTCGAGGTCGGCCCCATTCCACTATGGTTTTGAAGCCATTGTTGGTCCTGTAGCGCTATGCCATGAGCTCGGCTTGCTCAGATAAGCTGTGAGCAGTAAATTTGAGCCTAGATACGAGAGAATGGGTATATGGGGTAAGTGTGCACCATATAAAAAAAATCCTTTAGAAAGCAGTGCATGATGGGGAAAAAAACTGTGACCCTGTTTTTGGTTTAAAATAGCAGCTCTATGGTGTATTTTGTATGATTTTTATGGTTGTAATTTTTTTTTTTTTGTCTCATTTGATAGACTGGAAGATATGTTACAGAAAGAGATGATTTTGGTTGGTTTTAGGACTAAAAATAGCTTGAAATTGAGCTGAAATTAATGGAAATGTTCAATTTTTGCTCATGTTCAAGATTAAACAAATCGAGTCAACTGGTGGGTCTAATATGCATTCACAAATGCGCTGATATTATTTATACAATTATTACAATATTGCATAACAGTATATCTTCTATTTTGTGTGTGAATAAAAATTCTTTGCGTGAATAAAATTCTAAATGGAATTCATGTGTAAAGCCTGGAAACATAATGAACAGAGAAAACAGTATTTTAGTGACAGGAATGCCTGCATTGTTTATTCTGGACCCTGTTTTAAAACTGGAATATTTTGAAATTTGTGTGACATTGGCCAAATTGCCTATTTCTGATCACTTTATTGGGTAGTTGAGATAGTTGATTAGGTGATTTCTTGTGCTCATTTGATAAAATGGAAGACATACTGATGAAATAGTTAAGAATTTGGTCAACTGGAACAATGTAATTGGCCTAAAATTGGACTCAGAGTGGAGGAAATCGCTGATGTGTAAATACAGTGGACCCCCGCATAACGATATTATTTCAATCCAGAAGTTTGTTTGGGTGCCGTTATAGACCGAATTTGTTCCTATAAGAGATATTGTGAATTAGATTAGTCCATTTCAGACCCCCAAAAATACACCTACAAAAGCACTTACAAAAATACACCTACATAACTGGTCGAGTTGGGAGCTGATCGTTATGCGGGGGTCCACTGTATTGCTGACACAGAAAAATTTGTGAAAGAGTAATTTCATCAGTTTTTTATACCAAATTTTGTACTTTTTGTTTTATTACCTTCAGAAAACGATTCTCTGCCATTTCATAAGAATTTTTTTATTTTTAAATTTGCAACCCTGAGAGCAAGTGTGAGAGCAGGGGTTGTGACCCTGAAAGGGTTAAACACACAAGATAACAGGTGTATCTTGCTACTTTTACTTACTCTTAGGTCACACTGCACATGCATGTACACACTTATGTATATGCACTCATCCGAGTTTTCTTTTTGATTTTATCATAATAGTTTTTGTTCTTATTATTTCCTTTCATAGGAATCTTTCCTCTGTAAGCCATGTGTGTTGTAAAAGCCAGCTAAAATGCCACAAGCAGTGGGCATGTAACCCCTTCTCCTGTATAGATTACTAAAAATAAGAAAACCTTTAAGAGGTGTATATATATATATGTGTATACACTGAGCTTAATCCCAAGGTGAGGGATCAGAACGTTATTAAATGGAAATATGCATCTTTAATGTTCCATGTGAAATTGATAATTAAATGTAACAAACTGACATATTGGAAAGAGTTGTCAGGGGTCACAACTGCCACACAAAGAATGTGTTGTGCTTCCTTTTTTGTTATATTGATATAGTGAAGAAGTGTTGCAATGCAAGAGGTGGAGTAGAAAAAGAAGAGTGAAAATTATTTTTCCTATACCAGCTATCTCTCACTGTGGTAGGCACTCCCCCCCTCTCCCCAAAAAACTAATTCCTTCAGTCACTGTCCTCCCACAAGTTAACTGACATCACAACTTGTATAACCTTCTGCACTGCAGCAATCCCACTCCTCCTTTAGAGTGCAGGCACTGTACTTCCCACCTCCAGGACTCTTATCCGGCCAACTGATTCCTCTGAATCCCTTCACGATGTTACCTTGCTCCAGCAGCATGTCGATAAGAAAAACCACTTGCTTCCACTTCTATTTAACAGGCTTACACAAGCCTGTTGGTTGTCCAAGCCCCTAGCACTCAACCTCTTCTACCTCCCTCTAAAACTTCCTTGGATGACTCCTCTCCTCTCCTTCCCTCCACCCCAGATTTAAATGCCATAGCCAAGATATCCATACCACCTCTACCTATTCTCTGCCTTCTGAATAATAATAATGGTAACACCCCCTCCCCCCTCCACCTTCTAATCTCCAAGCTCTGAATTATCTGCATAATATTCATACCACACATTGCTATCAAACACGAGATCTCCAGTGCGTCGTTCAAAACCCATTCTTCACCCCCATATAGCATTGTACTTTGATACATTCCCATTTTTGCCTCCATGGATAAGTTAAAAGATCGATATAGAATAGTGATCATTTGCAGAAAAATTCAACCAAAAAATAACAATCTTAAGAGCAAATGGAAAGTAGGACTAAACATAAAATTGATTGATGTATGTTTTTATGTATCTGAATTTTCATCCAAGATTGGGTGACTCAGAGTGGGAAACATTCACTATCACTCATTCCCCTCCCCAGTTGTCTTCAGAAGTGCATGGACATCACAGTTCAAATACACAGTGATTTGTCATTTTTAGCAATTTATGTAATGTTTTCTAACATATTTTTTATAACCCATGAAGGTATACAAAGTTGAAACGTGTCATCATGCAGTGGATGAATGTCCCAGGCATAAATGTTCCTGAATTGTTAGTAGAGGGCCAGGATGTCAAGATATATAATGATGTTGTGTATTCCGTAAGTATTTTGCTGCCTTATTTTTGTAGTGTTATGTTTTCTATGCTCTTTGTATGCTTTTTAATTTTTTAATCAGTTAATATTTGCCAAATTTTTTAACTCTGGAATGTTAATTATGTCTGTGTTTATATGTTCAGTGAATAATTAACATTTTTGGTGAATAATACCATTTGAATTGTTAGTAGAGTAAGAACTATGTTTTAAGCAGATCTTGATGGTGTAGATATTAAGTGTACTTGGCTTTCGCTTGACCATAGGTATTGTAATTTTTACAGTCATAACTAAGTGCTAAACCCATAAGGGTCATACAGCACTGTAGTTGAATTAATGTGTATTTAGTGGATCATAGTAGCTTAGGGATTTGTCTATATTATTAGAGTAATGTTTAACCCTTTGACTGTCATAAGCCCTTTTCTGAAACTGTCATTCTATGTCACAAAAGTTTTGGGGGAAAAAAAATTATTTTTTCTTATGAAATGATAGAGAATCTTTTCCCGGTGGTAATGACACTAAAAGTACGAAATTTGGTCGAAAACCCACGGAATTACGCTCCCGTGAAGTTAGCGGTCTCGGCGACATATACGCATCGGCAATTTCGTTGACTTTGAGCCGTGTTTTTGGCCAATTCCGTTGTTCCAGTTGACCGACCTCATAGCTATTTATTTAGAACTCCATTTTTTCTATCAGTTGAGTACAAGAAACCGCCCATTTACCAATTTGAACTACCCAATAAAGTGGTCAGAAATTGGCAATTTGGCCAATTTCATGCAAATTAAAAAAGATGCCAATTTCAAAATAGGGTCCAGAATAAACAATGTAGACATTCTTGGCACTAAAATAACATATACTCTGTTCATTAGTCATGTCTCTAGGTCCCTCTTATATTACTATTGCTTTCTATTTTAATTTTTTATTCATACAAAAAATACAAAATTTTTTGTTATGCAGACTACCGCATTATTGTAAAAATGGTATAAATAATATCAGTGCACTAGTGAAAGAATATTAGACTCCCCAGTTGACGTATATTGGACGTGTGGTGTAATTTGCTTAATCCTGAACATTGGTAAAAACTGAACATTTCCGCTACTTTGAGCTCAATTTCGAGGTCGTTTTCATCATAACAGTAATGAAAATCATCTCTATTTCTGTAATATGTTTTCCATTTTATCACCTGAGACCATGAAAACAAGAATACAACGATAAATACTATACGAAGATACACCTGAAAGTCGGCGTTTTAATCCAAAAAAAAACGGTCAGTTTTTTTTTCTCATTATGCACTGCATGCTGCAGGATTTTTTTTATGTGGTGCACACTGACCACACAAGACCCATTCTCTCACATGTGGGCCTACTAGCTTTCTCCTGCTTGACTTGAAGCCGCTAGAATTTACGCGTATAAATACGTCAGAAACAGTGGCACGTAAGACGTATATATACGACGTAAACAGTCAATGGGTTAAAGACATATGGCTGCTGAACCAAATTAGGACGCTATTCCAGCCATTGACTTCTGAAAATGACTCCATTGAATTTCTCACACAAAGCAAATGCATTTTGTTTCTTGATATTGAAAGAAATACTTCGCAGCCATTGTCCTAAGAGCAGGATTTGCATTTGGAAAATTAATATTTGTTAAATGTTTTACATACTGGAAAGATTGTTAGTTTTTTCTTTCTGTGTCATGGACATGTAAGATGGCAGGTAAATTTACAAACTACAGCACTTATATTTAATGAAGTATCCCCTCAAGGGAAGTTCCTTGATGCTGGTGAGAGGCTGTTGATTTAACATAAGAACATAAGAACATAAGAAAGGAGGAACACTGCAGGAGGCCTGCTGGCCCATACTAGGCAGGTCCTTTACAATTCATCCCACTAACAAAACATTTGCCCAACCCAATTTTCAATGCTACCCAAGAAATAAGCTCTGATGTGAAAGTCCCGCTCAAATCCAACCCCTCCCACTCATGCACTTATCCAACCTAGATTTGAAACTACCCAAAGTCCCAGCCTCAATAACCCAACTAGGTAGACTGTTCCACTCATCAACTACCCTATTTCCAAACCAATACTTTCCTATGTCCTTTCTAAATCTAAACTTATCTAATTTAAATCCATTACTGCGGGTTCTCTCTTGGAGAGACATCCTCAAGACCTTATTAATATCCCCTTTATTAATACCTATCTTCCACTTATACACTTCGATGAGGTCTCCCCTCATTCTTCGTCTAACAAGTGAATGTAACTTAAGAGTCTTCAATCTTTCTTCATAAGGAAGATTTCTAATGCTATGTATTAATTTAGTCATCCTACGCTGAATGTTTTCTAACGAATTTATGTCCATTTTGTAATACGGAGACCAGAACTGAGCTGCATAATCTAGGTGAGGCCTTACTAATGATGTATAAAGCTGCAGTATGACCTCTGGACTTCTGTTGCTTACACTTCTTGATATAAATCCCAGTAATCTATTTGCCTTATTACGTACGCTTAGGCATTGCTGTCTTGGTTTAAGGTTGCTGCTCACCATAACCCCCAAGTCCTTTTTGCAATCTGTATGGCTAAGTTCTACATCATTTAATTTATAAGTACTAGGGTTATGGGCACTCCCAAGCTTCAGAACCTTGCATTTATCTACATTGAACTGCATCTGCCACTTTTCTGACCAAGAATAGAGTTTGTTTAAATCCTCCTGAAGTTCCATAACATCTACGTTTGAATCAATTATCCTACCTATCTTTGTGTCATCGGCGAATTTGCTCATATCACTAGTAATTCCCTCATCAAGATCATTGATATATGTCTTCCAATTCCCTAAATGCCTTCCCCCATCCCCCCACAGTTGCTGTATAATCCCTACTGGTTTAGCACTCTCCTATGGTGATAATAATGTATTCATGTACAGTGGTCCCTCAATAATCGTAGGGCTCGAGAGTCGTACTTTTCGGAAATCGTAGCGATATTTTCGTAAAAACATGGGCTCGCTAATCGTAGATTGACTCGCAAATAGTAGTTCGTCCGGGACAGGTACACACAGCCCCGAGCCGCCTCACACTCCATTCCCAGCCAGTGTGCCATTGTTTATCAGTGAGTGAGGATGATCTCACGAGTTCATAAGATACATTTCATAATATTCCATTCGTTTTAGTGTTTGCAGCTGCTAAATAAGTCACCATGGCTCCAAAGAAAGCTTCTAGTGCCAGCCCTTTGGTAAAGAATGTGAGAAACACATATAATTTAAGAAAAAGTTTGTAGAAAAATATGAAGGTGGTGGTGGTAGAGTGGAAGCAGTTGTGGTTGATGGTGGTTGTTAGGTAAGACATATGCAACAGTTAGGTATCTTTATTTCAAAACGTTTTGCCTACACAGTAGGCTTCTTCAGTCGAGTACAGAAAAGCTGATAGAAGCAGAAGATACTTGAAGACGATGTAATCAGTCCATCACCCTTGAAGTTTTGAGGTGATCAGTCCCTCAGTCTGGAGAAGAGTATTGTTCCATAGTCTGAAACAATATGGAGTTGAAGTGACAGGATGGAGGCTTATATACTACCAGGAGGTGAGATGTAGGCCACTAGTAGAGGTAAGAATGTCGTTGGGAGGTTAGGTCCCTCTCAAATTCAGCCATTCTCACTAGTAGAAGTTGTCCAATTTGATTTCAGGTCTGTACCAAGATACCCTTGTGTTGCAGTGTCTGACAGAGTGAACATTAAAATGGTATAAAATACCGACAGGTTGTTAGGTAAGACACATATGCAACAGTTAGGTATCTTTATTTTGAAACGTTTCGCCTACACAGTAGGCTTCTTCAGTCGAGTACAGAAAAGTTGATAGAAGCAGAAGATACTTGAAGACGATGTAATCAGTCCATCAGACACTGCAACACAAAGGTATCTTGGTACAGACCTGAAATCAAATTGGACAGCTTCTACTAGTGAGAATAGCTGGATTTGAGAGGGACCTGACCTCCCAACGACTACATTCTTACCTCTATTAGTGGCCTACATCTCGCCTCCTGGCGGTATATAAGGCTCCATCCTGTCACTACAACTCCATATTGTTTCAGACTATGGAACAATACTCTTGTAATAATGTTGGTAGAATTATCGACAATATGTAAAGTAAAAGGACACAAGTGCAACTAATGTGACATTTTATTGTGGCAACGTTTCGCTCTCCAGGAGCTTTGTCAAGCTGATATCGGCATGACAAAGCTCCTGGAGAGCGAAATGTTGCCACAATAAAATGTCACATTAGTTGCACCTGTGTCCTTTAACAATACGCTTCTCCAGACTGAGGGACTGACCACCTCAAAACTTCAAGGGTGATGGACTGATTACATCATCTTCAAGTATTTTCTGCTTCTATCATCTTTTCTGTACTCGACTGAAGAAGCCTACTGTGTAGGTGAAACATTTCGAAATAAAGATACCTAACTGTTGCATATGTGTCTTGCCTAACAACCTGTCAGTATTTTATACCATTTTAAGGTTGATGGTGGTAGAGGGTGGTAGTGATGGTGGTAGCAGTTGTAATAGTGGTAGAAGGTGGTAGTGATGGTGGTAGAGGGTGTCTTCTTCAGTGATTCAGCAATTCTACTAACTCCTCCAATGTTGTTAGAGTTATATAGGGCTACAGAAAACACCGCCGCCTCAGCTGCTGCTTCACCACCATTATGGACGGCTTACTCTCAGTGGCCCTTATATACGAAACAACAACACAACACAACACCTCTCGTGACATACATAATGACTTATTTTATTCATTCTAGAGTGTATTCCATGTTTCTATGTTATTAATATTGTTTATTATGTCATATTAGTTGAATTCTGATAGATAAATAAGCTGTAGAGTTGATATTACTGTCATATTCTCCAACAATAAACTTGCCATCCCTCCCTCAAACAAACAAGTTTCCAATAAGAACATAAGAAAGGAGGAACACTGCAGTAGGCCTGTTGGCCCATACTAGGCAGGTCCTTCTTTACAATCCTTCCCACTAAGAACGTAATGGAAGAACACTGCAGGTCTACTGGCCCATACAAGGCAGGTCCTTATCAAAATGACCTCTACCCAAAGCTACCCAAGAATTAACTCCCGTACCCAATGACACAAATCAAACTCAGCTCCTCCCACTCGTATATTTGTCCAATCTCTTCTTAAAGCTACCCAAGGTCCTAGCCTCAATCACCCTACTGGTAAGTGTGATGTTAAATAAGAACATAAGAACTTAAGAAAGTAGGACCTGCCTAGGCAGGTCCTTCACAAATCCAATCCACTAACAGAACAAATGCTACCCAAGCAATAAGCTCAGGTGCAAGTCCGACTCAAATCCTACCCCTCTCACTCATGTATTTATCCAACCTAAATTTGAAACTACCCAAGCCATAGCTTTTAGAACATAAAAGAGGAACAATGCAATAGGCCTGTTGGCCCATACTAGGCCAGTCCTTCACAAATCCAACCCACTAACAGCATTACTATACCCAAGCAATAAGCTTTGATAAACCTATTTACTCATGTGCAAGACCGATTCAAACCAACCCCTCTCACTCATGTATTTATCCAACTTGAATTTGAAACTACCCAATGTTTTAGCTTTGATCACCCTACTAGGCAGACCATTCCACTCGTCAACTACCCTTATTCCCAATGTTCATTTATACATTTTATTAGTGCTTTACATTTATTTGGCATTCTTTTCTGCATGTAAATCTATAAGCTAGGTAAAGGTAAAAAAAATTGTTGATACTTCTGGGTGTCAGGAACGGATTAATTGTATTTACATTATTTCTTATGGGGAAAATTGATTCGAAAATCGTAGATTTCGATAATAGTAGCACCTCCAGAAACGGATTAATTATGAAAAACGAGGGACCACTGTACTTTATTTTCGTATTCATGTAATCTGTCCCTTTAGGTGGCCTGGTGTGAGACTGGGCCACAAAGGCAATGATGTTCAGAACTATAACAGATTCATATTTTGTATGTTCTCTTTTCGTGCATGTGTGGTGGGTTCATTATTTGTACAAATTGGTCAAGAAACTTAGAATGTGTGTTTGGCTTGTAAGACCTTAAGTTGAAAATTGGGTTGCCTTAGCAACCCAAATAGGAATACTGTATTATCTGAACAGACAATATTTAATACCCCCTTTTCAGTTTCTTGGTTCATTGAAACACTATTATTTACTTCAGACTTGCATTGCTTTTAGATTTTTTGCTGCCATAGTTAAATTTTTACAATTAGAAGAATGGCACTGCTGTTTTAATGTTAATCTTAATTTAATCACATGAGTGTCATTTGGAAAGATATTTAAATTATGTATAAAAAGGGATTGGAAATAAGTTGTACTTTGAAAGAGAGATGATAAATAAGTATTCATAATATAAGGTACAATGATGGCAGTTTGTTAGACCATTAGTAAGTTAAAGGTTAATGGGTAAACTTCTGGACGTACATTGTGCATGTTCTTAGAGGAGCACAGTGCTGTATGACCTTTACGGGTTTAGCCCTTAATGATTATAATAATAATTTATTGGAATGTTGGTAGAATTACCGACAATAGGAGCAACAGATATCAGATGATTTAGTGATTTTTTTTTTTCAACAAACTGGCCGTATCCCACCAAGGCACGGTGGCCCAAAAAGAAAAACGAAAGTTTTTCTTTTTAAATTTAGTAATTTATACAGGAGAAGGGGTTACTAGCCCCTTGCTCCTGGCATTTTAGTCGCCTCTTACAACACGCATGGCTTACGGAGGAAGAATTCTGTTCCACTTCCCCATGGAGATAGGAAATAAACAAGAACAAGAACTAGAAAGAAAATAGAAGAAAACCCAGAGGGGTATGTATATATATGCTTGTACATGTATGTGTAGTGTGACCTAAGTGCGAGTAGAAGTAGCAAGACGTACCTGAAATCATGCATGTTCACGAGACAGAAAAAAAGGACACCAGCAATCCTACCATCATGTAAAACAATTACAGGCTTTCGTTTTACACTCACTTGGCAGGACGGTAGTACCTCCCTGGACAGTTGCTGTCTACCAACCTACTACCTACGTTAGTCATAGTTATAATTATAATAATCTTCCTGTAGCTAAGTGATAAACCCACAAGGGTCATACAGGGCTACAGGAAGAGTAAGGAGTAGATGGAGTAAAAAGAGGGGAAGTAAATGTAAATGAACTTACATTGACAGGTGAACTTAAATATTTACCTTCCATTCTCATAGGATATTATGACCCCTGTGAGCTCAGTGCAAGGCAGCTGTACCCCTTTCCCCATTGAATATAACAAAGGAGATAGGGAAAGATATAAGCAACGGTTAAGAGATAGGTGGGCTAGAGAGATTACAGGAAATGAGCCACGGGAGGTATGCAGTGCTTGAGTGGACAGCAGAAGTTTGTGGGTGTAGGTGGGAAAGGAATAATCAGTGGAGTGGTGAGGAAAAGATGGTAGGGAAGAAAATAGCATATGAAAGGCTTTTATACTGTAAGAAGTGATAAATGGAAGGCTTGAGTATATACAGTAGGGCCCCACTTATTCGGCAGGTTAGGTTCCAGGCTACTGCTGGAAAGCAGACTTCGCCAGAAAGCAGAACACCATTTTTTTTATATTTATAAATGCATATAAATGCCAGATAACAAGTTTACACTAACATATCTTAAGTTAGTAATAGAACTAGGCATTAAAAAGTAAAATACACACACAGTATACTCATTATTTACCTCAAAATATTTGTAGTCTTAATGTAGGGCAAAAGGCAAGTAGTACATATTTACTCTAAGAAGTTAAGTGTGGTAGCCCTCCTGGCCACCCCACCCACTCATACTATACAACGATGCTTAAAGCTCCCTTGAGCGATGAAATGCATATAGAGTACACGTATTACTTGCCTTAAAATATTTGTAGTCTTAATGGTCTTAGTGTAAGGTAAGAGGTGAAAAGTGTTTATTTGTAGAAAGTCGTGTGGGAGGTATGGCATCCTGCCTGGCCACTTATACCTACTACGACATTAAGCTCCCTAGAGCGATAAAATGCATGTATAGTACACTGATTAATTACCTTAAAATATTTGTAATCTTAATTAATGTAGGGTGAGAGGTGAGTTTTATTTGTATGAAGTCAGGTTGGGAAGTATGGGTAGCCAGGAAGGGCAGCCCTCCCAACCCCACCCACACATAATGTAAACAAGCCAGACGAATACGTCTGGTTTTCGTCACTACATTGTGTACAAGTTGTCTCCACGTTGATACAGTAGAATAAATAAAGAGAAACATTCCCATTCTCATGTAACACCATTTTTAGAAGAAATGACACCCTGAGTGATGGCATACAAAAGGAATAATTTTCTAGTTATCCCCAATAATATTATAGTGACACATTTTCTCTGATGTTGGACTACAAGCTGCCTGGCTACCACAAGTCCTACAAGTTGCCTGGCTACCACACCTCATATGTGTTAATTTATTCTACTGTCAGGTGTATTTAGATGGATTAAGCAAAATGTCTATATTAACGTTTTATATATTTAATGCTCCTTAGAGTATTATCTTATTAGTCTTGAAGACCCCATATTAATAATGATAATAAGGCACACTTAGTGATTTTAAAGTGTACCTGCATGCCAGCACAGTGTGTAAATTTACTTAGGTACAGGTACACATACGTATAATTATCAGTTACAATAATGTAGGTATGTAATCCGCCTGGGCTACATACCTACACCTACCTACATAGCTACACGATATTTAATGTGGCTCAGAGAGACATTACCATTGACATACCATGTTAACTGAGTTTAATCGTTTCTATCAACTACCTTTAGATGCCATCATAAACAAATGGAGAAGTAATGAATAATTCATGCATTGAATTATAAACAAAAGTGTTATGTATTAAGAGGAGTGACGTAATGTTTTCCCTCCACCTGGCTACCATACCTCCTTAGTATATAAACATAAAATGTTTATATGTTATGTAACATGTTTCTTATATAATTTTGAAGAAAAAATAAATTAATGAAAATGTCTATATGTATTAACATAAAATAAGCCATTTAATGTGCCCAAGAGTGATTATTATTAGTATTACATAATGTTTTCCCTCCATAGCATATAAACAGCATGTTTATATGTTATGTAATGTGTTTCTTACATAATTTTGAAGAAAATATCATAGATGGATTAATGAAAATGTCTATATGGACGTAAAATTAGACATTTAATGTGCCCAAGAGTGATTATTATTACATAATAGATGTGCTTATGGAGAATGTAAACAAACCGGGTGACGCGCGCCGTATTTGAAAGACCATTTGCCGTATAGAAAGTTTCGGTCATAATTTGAGATTGCCATATTAGCGGAACGCCGTAAGGCGAAACGGCAAAAAGTGGGGCCTTACTGTACATGGCTGGTAGAAAGGTTAAAGAGTGATGGAAGAGGGCAACAGGAGAGTCAATGAGGAAATAAAATTTAAAGGTTGAGAAAGTAAATACCACATTTCACAGTATTACAATACTTAGTTACTGAGACTAGTATTACGTTATATGGCATTTGTTTTTTATACCATCATTCATTCTTGCTATTTATCTTTCACAGGCACCGGGCATGAGGTATGCCAAGGGCTTCAATAAAGATATGGGAGATAAGTTCATCGCCACTAAAGTGAGGTTTGAGACCTAAATAAGGGCCCCACATTTATGCTTTCTATTTCAGTTGACAGCATCAAAAAGGTTTAAATCTAATTGTCACGAATTTAGCATTCTGAAATTTTAGATATTTTGAGTGTGAATGTTCAGCTTTATGTAAAATATTGTACAGATATTGTATAAAAATATAATGTTATTCATGATTTCTTTAACCAAGTTTATGTACAGAGACCTGTGATATAAGAAACTAATTGATTTGCATCGTATTCAGCCATTCTGTAGGTTTTATGGTCCTTAGGGGTTCGGCACTCTTGTGAATATAATTTATCGACAGCCTCTTATGACTGAACTGTATGACACTTGTGGGTTTAGCGCTTAGTTTTGATTATAATGACTAACACTTCAGTAGTAATTAAGTCATTATAAACCTGTAAAGGTCATTAAAGTTTTCTTAAAATGTTTTTGTAGATGTGTTTGAACACTTCATTTTTTAAACCACTTAAACCTTTGACATACACTATTCTACACAAATATTTAAGTAACATGGGATTGCATTTTGTATTTAAACTGTCAGGTAAACCAAATTTTTATACATCTGTAAGGTAGGGCAAAATTGCCATATTTCTCCTAATTTTCACTAACCTAGATGCTTCTAACATTATTCATGTTGCCTAAAACAGTGTGTGGTAAAACTGTATTCTTCCCCTTTCCTCCTTTTGATGCTGGGTCACCTTAGCACAGTGGCAGGGGTTGTGACACTTATGCCTAAGGGATGGGTCCTCTAAAGCTGGCATTGTTTAATCCATATTCCAAGGAATTGGACATGGGCTCCTCTCCTTGGATCAGATTGTATATAATACATCACCTGGGGGAATGGGAGATATTCAGAATCTGATCCAAGGAGAGGAGCCCATGTCCAATTCCTTGGAATATGGATTAAACAATCCCAACAATGCCAAATTAAGAGGACCCATCCCTTAGGCATAAGTGTCACAACCCCTGCCACTGTGCTAAGGTGACCCAGCATCAAAAGGAGGAAAGGGTTTAGCACTCTCCATGAATGTAATTTTATCCATTTTAATCAAGGTACAAATGCTAAATCCACAATAATCATATAGCACCTAGAGAATAGGCATTCAGGTTTGATTCAAGGGCCCTTCAAAGGGAGTGCCATTCTATTGGTGAAAGGTTTTGATTCAAGGAACGAGTTACCCCCCTTTTCCTTGGATTGAACTGAATTACTTTCCACTCCCCAGGCACTTACTCCTACTGGTTCAGCACTTTCTCCATAATATTCTAAAAAATAATATTTTACTGTGGGTAATGGCCAGTGACTTGCCTTTGTGTTGTTTGCTTGCAGTGTAATGAGATGTTCAACATGACTATATTACTCGCCATATTAGCAAATTGGTAGTGGTAGCGTTAAGCAAGTTGATAACTATGATTAAAATGGTTCTAGTATTTTGAGGGCTCTTAATCCAGGGAATTGGAATTTTCTTGGATCAAACCTAATTGCCTCCCATTCCCAAGGAGCTGAATCATCCTACCAATTTAATCCTCTTCAAGGGGGGCTCCTTGGCGTGGTGAAGAGGCTCTTGGCCTGAGGAATTAGACCTGTCGGTCTCCTTCCTCAGACCGAACCTAATTACCCCCCCTTCCCTATCCCATTCTCCCCTTTTTCCTTTCCTTCTCCTCCTCCCCACCCCTCCCTTTTTTGGCCTTTGGGATTTTTCCCACAGGCGGGCTAGTTCCTGGGTAGGGGAAAGGGTACCAGGGTCCATCCCATTCCATTGAGGTTCTTGGCGGTGGCGTAGTTTGCCGTGGAATCTGGATCGCCTGGGGATGTCCCGATCCCTCTCCGGTATCCCGGAGGGTGTCTTTCGGGCGACGGGTGTATCTCTGGAAGCCACCTTTCGGATTCCAGGGGTGGTGGCCGAAGGAGGTATGCTTTGTGGCGGATATCCGGCCGCCCTCTTTTGTCCACCGAGGTAGCTCGGCAGATGTGAGGTTGCTATCCCGGATTGCTGCATCTGCGCTACTTGCGGTGCTGAGGTCCTCTTGGGCACGGAGGGAGATTTCTGGCCCTTTCATTCCTCCTAGGAAGTATCCCTCCCTGGTCCCCCCTTTTTTTATTTTTATTTTCTTTTCTTCTTTCTTTTTAAGAAAAAACAAAAAGAAGTAACCTAACCATGGAGTACCCGATCCATGACCCCGCAACCCCCGGGCCCCTTATTGCTACCGCACCCAGTTCTGACCTCGCCTCGTCTTTTGGCCACTCTTCGGACATTCCTAAGGCCCCTGTACCTCTTGCTGGTGTTATTTCCTCACCCGCTTCAGGTACTGGGGCTTCCACTGACTCCTTCGATTTGTCTGACCTCCGCTCTCCTTTGACTATGCTTCCGGCTTCTCCCTCTACGGTGCGGCGATTTTCGAATCGCCAGCCCGTCCCACATCGGACCGACTCTGGTCCCACTTCTAAATGTCAACGACAATCTCCTAATGATGTTACTTCGTTACCTTCCCTTTCTACTCGGAAAAGACCGACACGTCATGCACTCCCTCTCCACACTCAGTTTCAGACCACACAATGGACTAAATTCTTTACATTAAGACTGACTTCTTCTACTGCCTATCTTTCCGACCATAGTATTGGCAAAGCGCTCCTACGCCACATTGGTAGAGATATTTCATGCTCTTAAGAGTGGTACGTGCATCATCACAGTCCAGAATTCTACTCAAGCTCATAATCTTTCTCTTCTTTTACATATCGATACTATTTCTATCACTATCGAAAAACATCATTCCCTCAATTCTTGTAGTGGTACTGTTATTCTGCCCCATACCATAGTCCTACAGAATTTTCAGACACGTGGCACTGACATGCTGGAACTCCAAGATCTCCCAATTCTCAAGGTAGACACTTATGTTCTTCCTGCCCGCGGGCGAAGACGATACCCTTGCAATGTGGCTCGTTTAACTTTTGACAGCCGTGAACTCCCATCCTCTGTTTATGTAGCAGGACATCGGTTACAAGTTCGGAAGGTGATCCCTACACCGCAACGGTGTAGGAATTGCTGGCGATTTGGCCACCCAGCAAAATATTGCAGATCTATAGCCGAATGCCCAGTCCGTGGTGCCGATGACCATTCTAATACATCTTGCAGTCGAACTCCCTCTTGCCTCAATTATCGTGAGGCTCGCCCTTCGTACTCTCGCCATTGCCAAGTCTACTTAAATGAGCGGGAAATTCATTGCCTCAAAGAGGCAGAAGGTCTCCCTTATGCTATGGCGGTTTCTCATCTCCACCTCCAAGGGAGACTGCCCCATGTTTCTTATTCTCGTGTTTCAAAGCGTCCTCCCACTTCTTGGGTCACATCTTCTGCAGCCTCCTCTGCAGTTGCCAGTCCCATAGTCACTCCTGTATCTAATTCTTTTGCTGTCCTGGGCTCAGACGTCCCTACTTCAACTTCAACTCCTCAGTCTGTCCTCACTTCTTCGTGTCCTCCCTCACAAACCCCGGTATCAACAAGACCTCGTATGACACCTCCCAATCGTCCCTCTACTTCTCAGAGGCCCCAAAAATTTCCTTTAACCCCTCCTTCTCTTCATCCACCTCCACATTTTACTTTCCCGGTCTCTGTACCTGAGTCTTCCCCTTTCACTGGCTCTGTTAAAAGTGTGGAGGTTCATCCTCCTCCTTGTACTGTGCTTTCCTCCCCTGTCCCCTCCCACGTTTCTTCCTCTTCTGTCCCCTCCCACACTTCTCCAGTTCCCTCCACCCTTTCCTCCCCCCCCTACCTTGGTACAGTCCATTACAGCTCCGATCTTTACTCAAACTCCTCCTCCTTCCATCTCCAATACTGTCTCCCATACAACGTCTCTGAACTCCGAAACACTTGAAGCAATCTCTGAATATATTGCAGAGACCAAACCATCAATGGACACTGATCCACCCTCTGTTCCTTCTCTTTCCTCTTCTCCATCTGCGCAACTCCTTTCTTCACAACGCACTGTTCCTTCGCTACTTGAACGTTTTCCTTTGCCACCGCATGTGGACTTTTCTAACCCCTCTAGTCCGTAGGTACCCTTACCTGCAGACTTCAGGTATATTTATCGTTGCCAATCATGGCCTATTTACAGTGGAATATTCACGGCCTCAGGGGTAATCGGGGTGAGCTTCAGATGTTGCTTTCCCAGTTTTCCCCTGTTGGTGTTTGCTTACAGGAACCAAAATTACACTCTGCTGTTATCTATCCTATCTCGGGCTATAATTTATTCAAATTCAAATTCAAAATTTATTCTCTTTAAGGATTACAATGCTGAGTTTACAGAATTTGGTTATTGTGTGGTTTACATTTAGTAAAATAATAATTACAGAGTGTACCACTAGAACATCTAGCATGGCTAGGCATTTCGGGCAGACTTAAATTAAATCTTAAGTTTAAAATATTACAAAATTATGAGGTTAGTTGGTATTATGGCTAAGTGACTAAATACTAGTTTGTGAGTTTAGCAATGTGAATGCTTTTGTTTTGGCACTATACATAGTTTCAGTATTGGAGTATCACAGGCCAACTTATGACTAGTTAAGATTCATTATTTTGAGATTGAGATTGATATTTCTGTTTATGGTCAAATGGGTGAGTGAGTGTAAGTGTTAACCACCAGGTGGTATTCGTGTAATTAGTTGACAGGGTGTATCAGGGAGATAAGATGTTTTCTGATGGTAGTTTTGAAGGTGATGAATGTGTCTGCAGTTTTAGAATTTTCAGGTAGGGTGTTCCAGATTTTAGGGCCTTTGACATACATTGAATTTTTGTTAAGGTTTAGTCAGACACTGGGAATGTCATAGAGATGTTTGTGTCTGGTGTTGTGCCTGTGGGTTCTGTCGCAACTATCAAGAAAGCGTTTTAGGTCAAGGTTAATATTGGAATTTAAGGTCCTGTAGATGTAGATTGCACAGTAGTAAGTGTGGATGTACTGAACAGGGAGTAAGTTTAGATCTATGAAGAGTGGGGGGGGTGTGTTGCCAGGGATGGGATTTAGTGATTATTCTTACTGCGGCTTTTTGTTGGGTTATTATTGGCTTTAGGTGTGTTGCTTCAGTTGAACCCCAAGCACACACAGCATAGGTGAGGTATGGATATATAAGTGAATGGTATAGTGAGAGAAGGGCAGTTTGCGGCACGTAGTATCGTATCTTGGAGAGGATCCCAACCGTTTTGGATACTTTTTTGGTTATGTGTTGGATATGGGTGCTGAAGTTCAGGTTGTTGTCGAGGTATAGGCCTACGAATTTGCCCTCATTATGCCTGGCAATTAGAGTGTTGTCGATCTTAATGTTAATTTGCGCATCTCCTGCTCTGCTACCAAACATAATGTAGTAGGTTTTGTCAGTGTTAAGCGTAAGTTTATTGGCTGTCATCCAAGTCGATATTTTGATCAGCTCCTCATTAACAATGGTGTTGAGGGTGGCAAGATTAGGGTGAGAGATGACATAAGTCGTGTCGTCAGCAAAGAGAATGGGGTTCAGGTGTTGAGATACGTTTGGAAGATCATTGATGTATATGAGGAAGAGCAGGGGACCAAGGACACTTCCCTGTGGAACTCCAGTATCAAGTGGCTGTGTTGTTGATGCTGTCTCTTTAATGGTGACATACTGATACCTATTAGTAAGGTAAGATTTGAAATATGCAAGCGCATGGCCTCTTATACCATAATGGTCAAGTTTGTGGAGTAGGATGCCGTGGTCTACTGTGTCAAAAGCTTTTCTTAGGTCAATAAATATTCCTAGTGGATATTCCTTATTTTCCAATGCTGTGTAAAGCAGATCTAGCATTTTTATGATTGCATCGTTAGTGCTTTTATTTTTCCTGAAACCAAATTGGCAGGGGTTGAGTATGTTTTGTGCCGTAATAAATGAATATAGTCTCCTGTGCACGAGTTTCTCAAAGATTTTGGATAGCAATGGTAAGTTTGATATTGGCCTATAGTTGTTTAAATCTGTAGGGTCACCACCTTTATGTATTGGTGTAACTCTTGCCGTCTTGAGTAGTTTCGGGAAGGTGCTAGTTTCTAGTGACTTGTTAAAAAGTAATGAGATAGCATGCGAGAGGACATGGGCCGCTCTCTTGTACAATAATGGTGGGACATGAGACAGATTCCCTGAGTTATTTTTAAGTGACTTTATAATCTCGGTGGCTTCCATGGGCTCAGTTGGAGCAAGATAGAAGGAATTTGGGAAATTCCCATCTAGGTAGTCCCCGGCATGGGCATTGATGCGTGGGATTTTATTGGCGAGATTAGAACCTATGGTTGAGAAGAAGTCGTTTATCTTGTTAGCTGTGTCAGTGGGATGCAGTGGTGTTTCATTAGGTTTAGTTAGGGCAATATTCTTGGTTTTTTCAGTTTGTGGGTCCCTAGAATCTGAGAGAGTGTTTTCCAGGTCTTTATATCTCGTCTTGTGTCAGTGAATCTACTGGAGTAGTATAGTTGTTTGGCTTTCTTTTTTACTTTGGTGAGGACTGATGAATAGTGTTTAAGAATATCTTTGTGTATTAAGCCCTGTCTATATTGCTTTTCATATTGGTGTTTCTTATCAATGGATTTCAGAATGGGGCTGGTTAGCCATGGGCAACCAAGCTGTTTGTTTGTGATCTGTTTCGTTTTTATAGGACAATGTTTGTTGTATAGTCTAAGTAATTTGTTAAGAAAAATGTCTGTCCAGTCATCAATACCATTGGCCTTGGAGAATTCTGTAGGCCAGTCAACAGTCTCTAGGTCAGCTGTGAACTTCCTTATTGAGGCCTCATCATGGAGTCTAAATGAAACTTCGTTGTATTCAAGTGGTGGTTTACTAATGTTTGTCAAGAGGAAGGTAGGGTAGTGGTCTGTAGTGCTATCTGTGATTATCCCTGATTTAAGGGGGGCTAGTATATTGGTCCATATGTGGTCTGTTATGGTTGCACTTGTTTCAGTGAGCCTGGTTGGTTTAGTTATTGTTGGTATGAGAAGTGTGTTGTTCATATTGTTGATGAAATCAGTTACAGGCTGATCATCTAGTAGGCCAAGGTTGATGTTGAAGTCTCCAGCTAAGAGAAGGTGGTGCTTATTCATTTGTGTGTTTGTTATTAGTGCCTTTAGTTTCTCACTGAAATTTGGGATGTTTGTGTGGGGTATCCGGTAAATGGCACCGATTGTAATAGGCGTCTTAAGGTTTTTTACAGTAAAATTAGCAAAAATGTATTCTCCATATTCATCACTAAAGCAAGTGGTGCTAATACAAGATAATTGGTTAGAGTAATAGATTGCAATACCACCTCCAACTTGGTATGGTCTGCAGTTGTGGATTGCTGTGTATCCTGGTAGAGGGTAGATATCTATTGTGTCCTGCTTAAGCCAGGTCTCAATAAGAATAATGCAGGAGAAGGGTGTCTTTAGTGATTCAAGGAGTGCCAGGAGGTCATCATAGTGTTTGCTTAAGGACCTAATGTTGTAGTTAAGTACTGATCGACTTTTAGCATTGTTTAGGATAGTGCTGGCTTGTGATGCTGTGTAGTAAAGGCAGTTACTTTCCAATAGGTTTTGATTGTGTGTCAGATTATGGAGGTTTAGATCAGGGTCAACGTGATCAATCATCTTCTAGGTTTAAATTATGGTTATTTATATCCTGAGTTGTGAGTTGAGTTTTAGTACTGATATCTGTAGTGGTGGGAAGTTTGGACAAGTGTATAGCTATAGCATTTTGGTCATGTAGAGTATAGTCACTAATACACATAATGGAGTTGGTGTTGTCTATGTGTTGTGCTGGAATGAGCTAAAGTACAACTAGGTATAAACTAATAATATAAAAATACAATTTAAAAATAGCACAAGACTCTCACTTGTAATTGCACTAAGGTCTAATGTAATGACTTTGGTATAGTCTATGTATTAAGCTAGAATGAGCTATAGTACAACTAGGTTTAATCTAATAATGTAAAAATACAAATTAAAAATAGCACCAGACTCTCACTAGTAATTACACTATGGTCTAATATAATGAATTTGGTATTGACTATGTATTGAGCTAGAATGAGCTATAGTACAACTGAGTTTAATCTAATGATATAAAAAACGCACAAGACTCTCAATTGTAATTGCACTAAGGTGTTATATAAGTTGTTTACAAGAATTAGAGTATAACTAGATTTAAGTTGACAAGATAAAATATGCAAGTTAAGGTAGCAAAATAATAAAAAATAAGTAGAAAAAAAAATATATGAGGTAGTTGGTACTAGTTAGCAAAAGATAGTTAAGGGCCTTGAACAATAGCTAAACTCCTTATGATTCAGAACCAAATGATCACCAAACTAACTCTGGAAATGCAGGAACTAAAGGCTAGCAATGCAGATTACCTCAACAAGATCACTGCTCTAGAACATAAACTAGACACTCTAGAACAACAAAGCAACACCCACACCCGGTCCCTAGACACCATCAACACTCTAAAAGACCAAGTCACCCTACTTACTACCAACATTACAGAGGAAAGATCAAGAGTGGACCAACAACTTGCCAATGTCATAACCAACTTCCAAGACCATAATGACCAACAGCAGCTATCTGACGCTGTTGTAGTTAACAGCAAACATCTCCCACCCACAGTCACCCAAGAGACCTGCATGGAGACCACCCTACAGCTTATCAAGGACCACCTTTGCCTTAACATACGTAGTGATGACCTAAAGAATTGCAAACTGATGGGCTACCAAGCAGGTAAAAAAACAGTGCTGTTAAAATTCCAAACTAGCCTACAAAGAAACAACCTACTAAAAACATCTATTTCTATGAAAACTGATGTTTACGTCAATGAGTGCCTTACCAAAACGAGACAAAACCTTCTTTATCGGCTAAGAAAATTGCGCTATCCCCAAAAAATCCACCAGTGCTTTGTGAGGGATGGAAAAATAGCAGTTAGGAAACAGCCCACTGGGAAGAGATACTTCATCTCCACAGAACATGACCTTAAAACATTCCTAAGTGAGGCTGGACTAACAGAATCAGAGTAAAGTGCAGATAATACCCATAGTCCACTGTTAGTGTTATATTGTCATAAATTTGTGCCCCCCTAAAATTCTAATACCCCAACTACTTTTAATTGTCATTGTTGTATTCAACGACCATTCTACCTCATAGTCTTAATTGTGTTTATATCTACAGAATCTATCTCCTTTTTTACAACTTATCACATCACTGTTCCATCTTATTTTATTATAAACTAACCATAACTTGTCTTCAATAATTCTACCTCACTTTAAAAAATACTCAATTGCCCAATTTTATTCTAAATCCCTATTATTGCCCAATTTTACTTTAAACTATATTGATCAAACTTATTGTAAACTTCTTTTATTGACCATTTTTATTCCATACTTTTTTAAACTAGTATTTTCAACTACAACTTTTATATTATCCTGTCTACCATCTTACTAGCATATTATAACCAAGTCATTGCCATTTTTATTTTTATCATTTTTTTTTTATTATTATTTTGCTACCTTAATTTGTGTATTTTATCCTGTCAATTTAAATCTAATTATACTCTAATTCTTGTAAACAACTTATATTAGACCTTAGTGCAATTACAATTGAGAGTCTTGTGCCTTTATTATATTATTAGATTAATCACAGTTTTACTCTAGCTCATTCTAGCTCAATACATAGTCATTACCAAATTCACTATACTAGACCATAGTGCAATTACTAGTGAGAGACTGGTGCTATTTGTAATTTGTATTTTTATATTATTAGACTAAACCTAGTTGTACTATAGCTCTTTCTAGCTCAATACATAGTCAATACCAAATTCACTATATTAGACCATGGTGCAATTACTAGTGAGAGACTGGTGCTATTTTTAATTTGTATTTTTATATTATTAGATTAAATTCAGTTGTACCATAGCTCATTCTAACTCAATACATAGTCAATACCAAATTCACTATATTAGACCATAGTGCAATTACTAGTGAGAGACTAGTGCTATTTTTAATTTGTATTTTTATATTATTAGATTAAACCTATTGTACTTTAGCTCATTCTAGCTCAAAACATAGACTCCACAAAAGTCATTATTAGACCTTAGTGCAATTACAAGTGAGAGTCTTGTTCTATTTTTAATTTGTATTTTTATATTACTAGTTTATACCTAGTTGTACTTTAGTTCATTCCAGCACAACACATAGACAACATCAACTTCATTATGTGTAGTAGTGACTATACCCTACATGACCAAAATACTCTAGCTATATACTTGTCCAAACTTCCTACCACTACAGATATCAGTACTAGAACTCAACACACAACTCAGGATATAAATAACCATAATTTAAACCTAGAAGATGATTGATCACGTTGACCCTGATCTAAACCTCCATAATCTGACACCCAATCAAAACCTATTGGAAAGTAACTGCCTTTATTACACAGCATCACAAGCCACCACTATCCTAAACAATGCTAAAAGTCTATCAGTACTTAACTACAACATCAGGTCCTTAAGCAAACACTATGATGACCTCCTAGCACTCCTTGAATCACTAAAGACACCCTTCTCCTGCATTATTCTTACTGAGACCTGGCTTAAACAGGATACAATAGATATCTACCCTCTACCAGGATACCCAGCAATTCACAACTGCAGACCAAACCAAGTTGGGGGTGGTATTGCAATCTATTACTCTAACCAATTATCTTGTCTTAGCACCACTTGCTTTAGTGATGAATATGGGGAATACATTTTTGCTAATTTTACTGTAAAAAACCTTAAGACGCCTATAACAATCGGTGCCATTTACCGGATACCTCACACAAACATCCCAAATTTCAGTGAGAAATTAAAGTCACTAATAACAAACAGACAAATGAATAAGCACCACCTTCTCATAGCTGGAGACTTCAACATCAACCTTGGCTTACTAGATGATCAGCCTGTAACTGATTTCATCAACAATATGAACAACACACTTCTCATACCAACAATAACTAAACCAACCAGGCTCACTGAGACAAGTGCAACCATAATAGACCACATATGGACCAATATACTAGCCCCCCTTAAATCAGGGATAATCACAGATAGCACTACAGACCACTACCCTACCTTCCTCCTGACAAACATTAGTAAACCACCACTTGAATACAACAAAGTCTCATTTAGACTCCATGACGAGGCCTCAGTAAGGAAGTTCACAGCTGACCTAGAGACTGTTGATTGGCCTACAGAATTCTCCAAGGCCAATGGTATTGATGACTGGACAGACATCTTTCTTAACAAATTACTTAGACTATACAACAAACATTGTCCTATAAAAACAAAAAAGATCACAAACAAACGGCTTTGTTGCCCATGGCTAACCAGCACCATTCTGAAATTCATTGACAAGAAACACCAATATGAAAAGCAATATAGACAGGGCTTAATACACAAAGATACTCTTAAACACTATTCATCAGCTCTCACCAAAGCCAAACAACTATACTACTCCAGTAGATTCACAGACACTAGAGGAGATATAAAAAAGACCTGGAAAACACACTCTCAGATTCTAGGGACCCACAAACTGAGAAAAACCAAGAATATTGTCCTAACTAAACCTAATGAAACACCACTACATCCCACTGACACAGCTAACAAGATAAACGACTTCTTCTCAAACATAGGATCTAATCTCGCCAGTAAAATCCAACATACCAATGCCCATGCCGGGGATTACCTAGATGGGAATTTCCCTAATTCCTTCTATCTTGCACCAACTGAGCCCACGGAAGTCATTGAGATTATAAAGTCACTTAAAAAGGTGAGGTGAATCATAGAATTGATGAGGGGAAAAGGGTGAGTGGTGCACTTAGGAGTCTGTGGAGACAAAGAACTTTGTCCTTGGAGGCAAAGAGGGGAATGTATGAGAGTATAGTTTTACCAACGCTCTTATATGGGTGTGAAGCATGGGTGATGAATGTTGCAGCGAGGAGAAGGCTGGAGGCAGTGGAGATGTCATGTCTGAGAGCAATGTGTGGTGTGAATATAATGCAGAGAATTCGTAGTTTGGAAGTTAGGAGGAGGTGCGGGATTACCAAAACTGTTGTCCAGAGGGCTGAGGAAGGGTTGTTGAGGTGGTTCGGACATGTGGAGAGAATGGAGCGAAACAGAATAACTTCAAGAGTGTATCAGTCTGTAGTGGAAGGAAGGCGGGGTAGGGGTCGGCCTAGGAAAGGTTGGAGGGAGGGGGTAAAGGAGGTTTTGTGTGCGAGGGGCTTGGACTTCCAGCAGGCGTGCGTGAGCGTGTTTGATAGGAGTGAATGGAGACAAATGGTTTTTAATACTTGACGTGCTGTTGGAGTGTGAAAAAAGTAACATTTATGAAGGGGTTCAGGGAAACCGGCAGGCTGGACTTGAGTCCTGGAGATGGGAAGTACAGTGCCTGCACTCTGAAGGAGGGGTGTTAATGTTGCAGTTTAAAAACTGTAGTGTAAAGCACCCTTCTGGCAAGACAGTGATGGAGTGAATGATGGTGAAAGTTTTTCTTTTTCGGGCCACCCTGCCTTGGTGGGAATCGGCCAGTGTGATAATAATAATAATAATTAAAAATAATTCGGGGAATCTGTCTCATGTCCCACCATTACTGTACAAGCGAGCGGCCCATGTCCTTTCGCATGCAATTTCATTACTTTTTAACAAGTCACTAGAGACTAGCACCTTCCCGAAACTACTCAAGATGGCAAGGGTTACACCAATACATAAAGGTGGTGACCCTACAGACTTAAACAACTATAGGCCAATATCTAACTTACCATTGCTATCCAAAATCTTTGAGAAACTCGTGCACAGGAGACTGTATTCATTTATAACGGCTCAAAACATACTCAACCCCTGCCAATTTGGATTCAGGAAAAATAAAAGCACTAATGATGCAATCATAAAAATGCTAGATCTGCTTTACACAGCATTGGAAAATAAGGAATATCCACTAGGAATTTTTATTGACCTAAGAAAAGCTTTTGACACAGTAGACCATGACATCCTACTCCACAAACTTGATCATTACGGTATAAGAGGCCATGAGCTTGCTTATTTCAAATCTTACATTTCTAATAGGTATCAGTACGTCACCATTAAAGACACAGCATCAGCAACACGGCCACTTGATACTGGAGTTCCGCAGGGAAGTGTCCTTGGTCCCCTGCTCTTCCTCGTATACATCAATGACCTTCCAAACGTATCCCAACACCTGAAACCCATTCTCTTTGCTGATGACACGACTTATGTCATCTCTCACCCTAATCTTGCCACCCTCAACACCATTGTGAATGAGGAGCTGATTAAAATATCGATTTGGATGACAGCCAATAAACTTACGCTTAACACTGACAAAACCTATTATATTATGTTTGGTAGCAGAGCAGGAGATGCACAAATTAACATTAAGATTGACAACACTCTAATTACCAGAAATAATGGGGGAAAATTCCTAGGCTTATACCTTGACAACAACCTGAATTTCAGCACCCATATCCAGCATATAACCAAAAAAGTATCCAAAACGGTTGGGATCCTCTCCAAGATACGATACTATGTGCCGCAAAATGCCCTTCTCACACTATACCACTCACTTATTTATCCATACCTCACCTATGCTATTTATGCTTGGGGATCAACTGCAGCAACACACCTAAAGCCAATAATAACCCAACAAAAAGCTGCAGTAAGAATAATCACTAAATCCCATCCCTGGCAACACCCCCCCCCCCACTCTTCATAGACCTAAACTTACTCCCAGTTCAGTACATCCACACTTCCTACTGTGCAATCTACATCTACAGGGCCTTAAACTCTAATATCAACCTTGACCTAAAACGCTTTCTTGATAGTTGTGACAGAACTCACAGGCATAACACCAGACACAAACATCTCTACGACATTCCCCGTGTCCGACTAAACCTTTACAAAAATTCAGTGTATGTCAAAGGCCCTAAAATCTGGAATACCCTACCTGAGAACTCTAGAACTGCAGACACATTCATCACCTTCAAAACTACCATTAGAAAACATCTTATCTCCCTGATACACCCCGTCAACTAACTACACGAATACCACCTGGTGGTTCACACTTACACTCACTCACTCATTTGACCATAAACAGAAATATTAATCTCAATCTTAAAATAATGAATCCTGTGATACTCCAATACTGAAACTATGTACTGTGCCAAAACAAAAGCATTCACATTGCTAAACTCACAAACTAGTATTTAGTCACTTAGCCATAATACCAACTTACCTCATAATTTGTAATATTTTACAATTAAGAATAAAACTAAGTATGCCCGAAATGCCTAGCCATGCTAAGCGTTCTAGTGGTACACTCTGTAATCACAATTTTACTACATGTAAACCACACAATAACCAAATTTCTGTAAACTCAGCATTGTAATCCTTATAGAGAATAAACTTTGAATAATATAATTGAAATATACACTAATTGCACACACAATATAGTCATTAAGATATGAAAACAATCTTAGAATAGGACTTATAATATAAACTTATAATATAAAAATACAAATTGAAATGGTGCTTGCAATTGCACTAGAGTCTGGTATAGGTTGTTGACAAGATCAAGAGTATAACTAGACTTAAATTGACAAAATAAAATTCACAAATTAAAGTACCAAAAGAATAATAAGTAAAAAATAACAATGGCAATGTCTTGGTTATAATATGATAGTAAGATGGTAGACAGGTACACAGGTACAGAGGCACACAAGTGCACAGGTACACAGGTACAAAGGATAATATAAAGGTTGGAGTTGAATATACAAACTTGGAAATTTGGCAACAAAATGTTATGGGAAGTATAAAATAATGATTAATGTACAAAAGTAATATTGACTGGTAGTAAATATGGTGTTTAATAAAATTTTAGTAAGTAATAATGATTACAAAATAAGTGAAAAAGTAATGTTTATTTCTTTCAAAATTGCACTGGTAGTTATACTTGAGGTTATTTGGCAGTACAAGGTAATTAAGAGTACTCTAAGATAGTAAATGTGGTATTAAAACTGGTTAAGGTAATTAGACAAGTAATGGTTATTAAATGTCAAAAATGTTAGAGTAAATTGTATTGATAGTAAAAATGGTAATTATTAATTTTAGTAAGTAATATCAATTGATAGTATTTAAAAAAATAGGTAGTAATATGGACAGAGAAAGTATCGATTCAGCTAATATTTAAGCAAACAATAGTAAATAAGAAAATTAGATAAGGTGACTTATGCTTACTAGTAAAATCACAAAATGAGGTAGTTAGTAATTAAATAATCAAGAGATTGTACTACGAGATTTGAACAATAATGGAGCAAAACATACACTACATTCGTAGGCTTTTAGGTAGCTTATGAGAGGTTTTTACAAAGCAGAAGTGTTATAAGAAGAGCAGAGTATATGGAGAGTAAAAGAAAGGTAAAGAGAGTGGTGAGAGAGTGCAAAAGGAGAGCAGATGATAGAGTGGGAGAGGCACTGTCAAGAAATTTTAATGAAAATAAGAAAAAATTTTGGAGTGAGTTAAACAAGTTAAGAAAGCCTAGGGAAAATATGGATTTGTCAGTTAAAAACAGAGTAGGGGAGTTAGTAGATGGGGAGATGGCGAGAATATTTTGAGGAACTTTTAAATGTTAAGGAAGAAACAGAGGCAGTAATTTCATGCACT
Organism: Cherax quadricarinatus; assembly: GCF_038502225.1. Classification (NCBI taxonomy): domain Eukaryota; kingdom Metazoa; phylum Arthropoda; class Malacostraca; order Decapoda; family Parastacidae; genus Cherax; species Cherax quadricarinatus. Next base: position 15,427,141 of record NC_091317.1, read on the forward strand.
GGTCAGGGAGGTATACCATCTTTTAGGAGTGAAGAAGAGCAGAATGTAAGTGTGGGGGAGGTACGTGAGGCATTACGTAAAATGAAAGGGGGTAAAGCAGCTGGAACTGATGGGATCATGACAGAAATGTTAAAAGCTGGGGGGGATATAGTGTTGGAGTGGTTGGTACTTTTGTTTAATAAATGTATGAAAGAGGGGAAGGTACCTAGAGATTGGCAGAGAGCATGTATAGTCCCTTTATATAAAGGGAAAGGGGACAAAAGAGACTGTAAAAATTATAGAGGAATAAGCTTACTGAGTATACCAGGAAAAGTGTACGGTAGGGTTATAATTGAAAGAATTAGAGGTAAGACAGAATGTAGGATTGCGGATGAGCAAGGAGGTTTTAGAGTGGGTAGGGGATGTGTAGATCAGGTGTTTACATTGAAGCATATATGTGAACAGTATTTAGATAAAGATAGGGAAGTTTTTATTGCATTTATGGATTTAGAAAAGGCATATGATAGAGTGGATAGAGGAGCAATGTGGCAGATGTTGCAAGTATATGGAATAGGTGGTAAGTTATTAAATGCTGTAAAGAGTTTTTATGAGGATAGTGAGGCTCAGGTTAGGGTGTGTAGAAGAGAGGGAGACTACTTCCCGGTAAAAGTAGGTCTTAGACAGGGATGTGTAATGTCACCATGGTTGTTTAATATATTTATAGATGGGGTTGTAAAGGAAGTAAATGCTAGGGTGTTTGGGAGAGGGGTGGGATTAAATTATGGGGAATCAAATTCAAAATGGGAATTGACACAGTTACTTTTTGCTGATGATACTGTGCTTATGGGAGATTCTAAAGAAAAATTGCAAAGGTTAGTGGATGAGTTTGGGAATGTGTGTAAAGGTAGAAAGTTGAAAGTGAACATAGAAAAGAGTAAGGTGATGAGGGTGTCAAATGATTTAGATAAAGAAAAATTGGATATCAAATTGGGGAGGAGGAGTATGGAAGAAGTGAATGTTTTCAGATACTTGGGAGTTGACGTGTCGGCGGATGGATTTATGAAGGATGAGGTTAATCATAGAATTGATGAGGGAAAAAAGGTGAGTGGTGCGTTGAGGTATATGTGGAGTCAAAAAACGTTATCTATGGAGGCAAAGAAGGGAATGTATGAAAGTATAGTAGTACCAACACTCTTATATGGGTGTGAAGCTTGGGTGGTAAATGCAGCAGCGAGGAGACGGTTGGAGGCAGTGGAGATGTCCTGTTTAAGGGCAATGTGTGGTGTAAATATTATGCAGAAAATTCGGAGTGTGGAAATTAGGAGAAGGTGTGGAGTTAATAAAAAGTATTAGTCAGAGGGCAGAAGAGGGGTTGTTGAGGTGGCTTGGTCATTTAGAGAGAATGGATCAAAGTAGAATGACATGGAAAGCATATAAATCTATAGGGGAAGGAAGGCGGGGTAGGGGTCGTCCTCGAAAGGGTTGGAGAGAGGGGGTAAAGGAGGTTTTGTGGGTAAGGGGCTTGGACTTCCAGCAAGCGTGCGTGAGCGTGTTAGATAGGAGTGAATGGAGACGAATGGTACTTGGGACCTGACGATCTGTTGGAGTGTGAGCAGGGTAATATTTAGTGAAGGGATTCAGGGAAACCGGTTATTTTCATATAGTCGGACTTGAGTCCTGGAAATGGGAAGTACAATGCCTGCACTTTAAAGGAGGGGTTTGGGATATTGGCAGTTTGGAGGGATATGTTGTGTATCTTTATATGTGTATGCTTCTAGACTGTTGTATTCTGAGCACCTCTGCAAAAACAGTGATAATGTGCGAGTGTGGTGAAAGTGTTGAATGATGATGAAAGTATTTTCTTTTTGGGGATTTTCTTTCTTTTTTTGGGTCACCCTGCCTCGGTGGGAGACGGCCGACTTGTTGAAAAAAAAAAAAAAAAAAAAAAAAATTAGTTATTCTCTGTAAGATCAGTATCCCTGAGAAATCGTGACAGATCATTCTCGTTCGTGATTGTGTACAGTTGACCTACATTTGTTTTCCTAACTAGAATTTTCCCATCCCGTGTGAAGCATTGGTGTATTGTGTCATTATTCTCCCGCTTAAGTTTTCTGACTCTATACAGGAGGTTCTGGCGTTTTTTGGTAAGACACTCGTTTATGTATACCTCTTTCTTTACTTTAGTAGATGCAATAATTAAGTCTTTTTTCCTGTCATGTGAGTGGAATCTAAGCATAACACTTTTTCTACCATGGGATCCTAGTAACCTGGCTTCTTTTATTTCTGACTCTGGTACAATAACACTTGTTTGGTCTTTTATGATCTGCAGAGTAATTTCTTTACTGTTTGTTTGGTTCATATCACTGGGAAAAAGTGGACTGTTAACTATTACTGCGTCCGATAGTTTATCTTGCTCAGTTTTATCTTCTTGGAGAGCAAAGTAGTCACTGAACTGGTTATCTAAGTTGTTCTTCCATTCTTTTACTGCTTCTTCAACCTTTGAATTAAGAGATATTATTTGTTGGGTATGGCTATCTATGACTGTTTGGATGGTCTTGTCACAGTTAGTCATTCCTGGTGTTGATAACTTTTGTTTAAAACTGAGGATTTTGTTCTAGAGTTGTGTCATCCTGGTGTCTTGTTTTGTTAGTGTCTCTCGAAGATTCATATTTTCAATAACTAAGTTGGAGATGCATGTCTTTAGGGTATCTGGATCGTTGGTCATACCTGAGAGACTACTTGGTAGGTTGAATCCGGGGAAGAGAGGGGAGGATGGGCTGGTGGCAGCCATGTTTGTTGTTATTGTTGTGGTGTCGCCTTGAGCGGTGGTGAGTGGGGTGGTTGCTGGGCCGGCGTCCTCCTGGCTACACTTGTTGAATAGTTGATTTTTCGGTGTTTTCTTGCTGGCCTTGGTGCTGTTTCCTCTTAGATTGTATTCTTCAGATCCTTTTCCTGATGGGACCTTTAATGAAAGTGCCCTTCTTCTACACACTGATGTTCCATACCATCAGCTATTTGTTCGTACTTCGCTGCATTACACAGCAGCATGTATCCACTTGCATAGGTGGTATACACTGTTCTTTGGATCTCTCTCCTTCTCGGGCATTATGTATCCCAGATATTGCCTTTCTTGTTTTGTCATTACCGCCACCACTTCTGTTACTTGGCGATTTTAATGCCCATCATTTCCTCTAGGGGGGGGGGGCTCACTGTGATTCCCGTGGCATTCAGTTAGAGGCTTTTCTTGCTACCCACCCCCTCCATGTTTTAAATACAGGTACTCGCACCCATTTTGATCCTCGGACTCATACTCTCTCTTGCATCGATCTCTCAGTCTGCTCTTCCTCCGCCGCATTAGACTTCACCTGGTCTGTTCTCCCGGATTTACATGACAGTGATCATTTCCCAATCATTCTTACTTCCCCTTCATATTCACCACCTCTTCGTAACCCATGCTGGCAATTTGATCAGGCAAATTGGAACCTTTACTTACAACTAACTGTTTTTAGTGAGGTTCCTTCTTCATCCTCTATTGATGAGCTTTTACACCTCTTCTCGTCCTCCATTTTAACCGCAGCTTCTCATTCTATACCCCAAACTTTGGGCAGGCATTCTCAGAAATGCGTGCCTTGGTGGTCTCCTGCTTGTGCTCGTGCAGTATGTTTGAAGCGCGCTGCGTGGGGCAGGTACCGGTACAACAGAACCACGAAGAGACTTTTTGATTTTAAGCAGAAGTGTGCGATCGCTCACCGTGTCATCCGTGACGCTAAACGCACTTGCTGGCGAGATTATGTCTCCACCATCACCTCTGCTTCCTCTATGAGTGCAGTCTGGAAAAAAGTACGAAAACTGAGTGGTAAATATTCTCCTGGCCCGGCTCCTGTTCTGCGGGTTGCCGGTGTTGATATAGCAAACCCACTAGATGTTGCCAATGAAATTGGCAATCATCTGGTCCGTATTTCTCAGGGGCTCCATCTATGCCCCTTGTTTCTTTCCTCAAAGTCTGCCAGAGAGTTAGCACTCTCGGACTTTTCTTTTCTCAGAGAAGAACAGTATAATGTGCCTTTTACACTTCAGGAACTGGAGGCAACACTCTCAGCTTGCCGATCATCGGCAGCTGGGCCCGACGACATTCATATTCGTATGCTACAACATTTACATCAGTCAGCCCTTGCAGTCCTATTATGCCTTTTCAATCTTATTTGGTCACAGGGAGTTCTTCCACAGCTGTGGAAATCTGCCATTGTTCTCCCTTTCCACAAACCGGGTACTATGGGACATGAAGCCTCCCACTATCTTCCCATTGCTCTTACCAGTGCAGTTTGCAAAGTGATGGAACGCCTGGTAAATAGACGTTTAGTGTGGTATTTAGACACACACAACAGTCTCTCCGCTTGCCAATATGGCTTTCGTAAAGGCCGTTCTGCCATAGACCCCTTACTACGCTTGGATACATATGTTCGTAATGCCTTTGCGAATAACCACTCAGTTATTGCCATACTTTTTGACCTTGAGAAGGCATATGACAACTTGGAGGTATAATATTTTTGCCCAAGCCCACTCCTTAGGCCTTCGAGGCAGTCTACCATCCTTAAGAACTTTTTAACTGACAGACATTTCCGTGTTCGGGTTAATAATGTGCTCTCCCCGGACTTTATCCAAGCTGAAGGTGTCCCCCAGGGATGTGTTCTGAGCACAACACTTTTTCTCCTTGCTATAAATGATTTGGCCTCTAGTCTTCCATCCAATATTTGGTCATCACTCTATGTTGATGACTTTGCTATTGCATGTGCAGGAGCTGACTGTCACCTCATTACAGTTTCTCTCCAACATGCGGTCGACTGTGTTTCCAATTGGGCCACCACACATGGGTTTAAATTTTCCAGTACCAAAACTCGCCAAATTACTTTCACTAGACGCTCTGTCATCTCCGATCATCCTTTGTACCTCTATGGCTCCCGTATCCCTGAACGTGATACAGTCAGGTTTCTAGGCCTCCTCTTTGACCGTAGGTTATCCTGGAAACCTCACATTACCTCTCTGAAGGCAACTTGTCACAGCCGGCTGAACCTTCTTAAAACCCTTGCTCATCTTTCATGGGGAGCTGATCGTCGAACTCTCCTTCGCCTACATTCCGCTCTCATTTTATCGAAACTTGATTATGGTGACCAGATTTATTCAGCGGCCTCTCCTGCTACTCTCTCTAGCCTTAACCCCATTCATCACCAAGGATTACGTTTATGCCTTGGTGCTTTTCGCTCTTCCCCTGTTGAGAGCCTCTATGCAGAAGCGAACGTTCCACTCTTATCCGATCGCCGTGACTAATATGGTCACCAATATTAGTAGACATTCTTTATTTGTTCGCCGCCCCTGTTTGCTCCGTCCCTTCTCTCTTCGCCTACATTCGCTCTTGTCTTCTCTTCAATTACCACCTCTCTATGTTCATTTAGCATCTTCCTTTTCCCTACCCCCCTGGGAAGTTCCAGCTGTTTGAGTCTGTTCTTTCTCACTCCCTTGTTCGAAAGCCCAACTGTCTACGGTAGCTTCCCGCTCTCCTTTTCTTGACCACTTCCACTCTTATTCTCATGCCATTGCAGTGTACACAGATGGCTCTAAGTCTTCTGACGGCGTAGGATTCGCAGCAGTGTTTCAGGACAGCGTTGTACGAGGGCATTTACTATCGTCGGCTAGTATCTTTACTGCTGAATTGTATGCCATTCTTGCAGCACTTATTTGTATTGCATCTGTGCCTGTGTCATCATTTGTGGTTGTCTCATACTCCCTTAGTGCTTTACAGGCTATACAGAAATTTGATACACCTCACCCCTTAAGTCCTCCGTATCCAACTTTGGCTATGCCGCATCTCTTCCAAGCATAAAGATATAGTTTTTTGTTGGGTCCCTGGTCATGTTGACGTACAGGGCGATGAACAGGCAGACACTGTTGCGCGGTCAGCAGTACATGACCTACCAGTTTCATATAGAGGTGTTCCATTTACGGACTATTTTGCTGCAATAGCTACCCACCTTCACACCCGTTGGCAACAACGTTGGTCTACTCTGCTCGGTAACAAACTTCAATCTATTAAACTGAGTATAGGTTACTGGCTGTCTTATTGTCACCAGTGTTGAGGTTGGGAGACTACTCTCTCCCGTCTTCGCATTGGCCATACTCGTCTTACTCATGGTTATCTCATGGAGAGGCGCCCTTCTCCTCTCTGTGAGAATTGTCAGGTTCCATTATCGGTTAGCCACATTCTATTAGACTGCCCACTTTATCAACGAGCACGCAGAATATACCTCCAACGTCGTCTTCGCTCCGCTGCTCTCTCTTTACCTTCCCTTCTCGCTGATGGACCCACCTTTCATCCGGACTCTCTCATTGACTTTTTGACAACAACTGACTTACTTCACAAACTCTTATGATACCTTCAGCCCTTTCTACCTCAATCTCTTGCTGCCCTCTACCTCCCGCACTATCCCCTGCCCCGCTGCTTTCTGTAACCTACTGATCATCCCTCCCCCCTTCTACTGCCCAATACTCTTGCTTCCTTCCCTACCCTGCAGCGCTGCATAGCCTTTGTGGCTTAGAGCTTCTTATTGATTATAATAATAATAATACCAATTTAATACATCCTTATAAATAGACAGTTTTGTGACCCATACACATCCTATCACTATGCATTTATTCCCTAACTTTGCTTTCATAATCAGCGTGAATATACACAGGTGTATATCCCTGACCCATTTTCTCACTATGAGTGCTTGCTGTAGATTTGTATGCTCTTGGCTACTGAGTCCCTTGCCTTGGTGAAGGGCCCTAGATTAGAGGAACTGAAACTCTTCTTCCCTACCTGAGAAAGAAACTTTAATATTCCCTATTCAGCACTGTATAGCCCTTGTGGCTTAGCGCTTCTTTTTGATTATACAGGTCTCCCTCAACATTCACGTTTTCAACTTTCACGGGCTTCACACATTCGCGAATTCCCAACCGCCAAATTCCCAGCCACCAAATTCCCAGCCGCCAAATCATATTTAAGTTTCCCGCCACCTGCGAGTCCCTACTACTCTCCCTCCGACCCCCGCAACTGGCAGCCAGCCCTCCCACCACTCAGTGTGGTGAGTGTTTTGTTTGTTCATTATTTGCTATTAAACTACAGTATTAATAATGTAAACCCATTCATGACTGCATATTGGAATGGCTATTTGGACAGGTATTAGACAGTGACATCATGTGTTTACTCTTGAACACTGCAAAGAATTAAACATTTCTGCTACAGCTAATAATAACAGTAATAATAATAATAAATATGATATAATTGAAGAAGGAAATTGTACAAAAATACAAGGGAGTGGTTGACACATCGTCAGTGTGACTTTGTTTATGCTGGAGTGAACATTAGTCTCCCTGCTCTTCCAAACATTTCACAATAATTCATTGTGTTTGGTGCTTGTAGACTGAGTGTGACTGGAGTGGTAGAGGCAATGGTATTTAATAACTTTTTTTTTTTTTTATTCGCCAGTAACATACATGTTAATAATAATACATGTTATTAATAATGTGTACTGTTATTATTTATAACATATATGTTATTAAATACATACATGTTAATAATAATACATGTTATTAATAATAACATGTACTATTATTATTTATAACATATATGTTATTAAATACCACTGCCGTAACCGCTGAATTATTGTGAAATGTTTGGAAGAGCAGGGAGACTAATGTTCACTCCAGCATAAACAAAGTCACACTGACGTTGTGTCAACCACTCCCTCGTATTTTTGTACAATTTCCTTCTTCAATTATATCGTATTTATTATTATTATTATTATTATTATTATTATTATCATTATTATCATTATTATTATTATTACTATTGTTATTATTAGCAATAGCAGAAATGTTCGATTCTTTGCTGTGTTCAAGAGTAAACACATGATGTCACCGTCTAATACCTTTCCTAATAGCCATTCCAATATGCAGTCATGAATGGGTTTACATTATTTATTCTGTAGTTTAATAGCAAATAATGAACAAACAAAACACTCACCACACTGAGTGGTGGGAGGGCTGGCTGCCAGTTGCGGGGGTTGGAGGGAGGGTAGTAGGGACTCGCAGTGGTGGAGTCTGTGGTATTTAATAACATACATGTTATTATCATACATGTTATTAAATAACATACGTTATTGAAGCATAACATGTATATATTTAGTACAATTTATGACGTTTTCATGTATTTTATGATTATTCATGGTTCAACAAGTTAAGGAAGCAGTATTGTAATATATTTCCCTACAATATATTGGGGCACCAAACATTCACGGTTTTTCAACATTCGCGAGGCCCTTGATCCCCTAACCCTCGCGAATGTTGAGGGAGACCTGTAATTATAATAATAATAATAATAATAATATTCCCTATTCTCCCACTTCTTTTGTCATAATTAATGGCAAGATGTCCCTTTTTGTGAAATAAGATACAGCTCCAAGATTAAAGAAACAGTAATCACTACTAGCCCTGTTTTATAATTATTATAATCATAACTAAGCACTAAACCAGCCCTGTTTTAACAACTTCCATTGATAGTGCTGTGGTGGTCATGTACTCCTGATGGGAATTAGATAATTTTAGGGGGTGTCAGGTAACCCTGTGGTGAGACATCTGATGGTAGATGTACATCTGGAGGTTGCCTACGAATCCAGGAGTGGTGTCTGAAGGTGTATGACTCATGGCACTCTTTGGTTTACACTGCCAACGTTTTCTGAAAGATAATTATATAGTTAGTGCTCAAGTGTAAACAAGTGGTTTTGTTAAGCCAAGCTCTGCTAGTGTCATTCTGTTGTATACTAGGTAGGGTAAGAGAATAACAGCACTACCTATTAGTGGAGGTGACCATGGTTCATGGTGGGTATGTACTTGGTTTCTTTTTGTATATCCTTGAGGTGTCCCTCATTTACTTAATGATGAACAAGATTTTACCTTATTCTCCTGGATTCCCAGGGGATAGACCATGGACCCCTCTCAGAACTCAGATTTACCTTTAAGCAAACACTTGTTGCCTGAACCCATTATTGGAGTTCTATCTACCCTCTCTGATATCTCCAACCCCACTTTACCTTGACCATGGAACTGGCTCCCATCCCCCTTCCCAATGATGCAACAGTGATTCATAGATTGATTCATAGATCATCAGAGGATAGATTGGCTCAGAACTGCCTGTAAAGAGACAATGAAAGACAATTGATTATGCAGACATAGTGCATTTGCCTTGATCACAGAACACACCACCTGGAATCTTCATAACCCTTACAGAAATCTTCTAGAGAATTATTTTTTTTTTACTGCAAACAAGTCTCAAAGCACACCTGAAGGACCACATTCTTGTTTAAGACATCATGACCAATGCTTACCAGGCTTATAAACTAACACATCTACACAATGTCAGGACTGTGATAACTATACATTGACACTGCCCTAATTTCATACTGTGGAACTGTTGTCATCCCACAAAGGGTCATACAATAAGACTTCAGGCTACTTTTTGCACATACAGTTCAATGTTTGGCAATGAGAAAACTCAAAACTACAATGAAACAGTGCTTTAACCTTCTCAGGGTCGACAGGCCCTCTCAGAGACTTGTTCTCAGGGTCAGCCAAATTTAAAAAAAAGAAAAATAATTTTTTTTCTTGTAAAAAGATAGATAATCTTTTCCTGATCATAATGACACCAAAAGTACGAAATTTGATGGAAAACTTACGGAATTATGCTCTCGCGAAGTTAGCGGTCTCGATGATGTTTACGCATCGGCAATTTTGCCCACTTTGAGCCCTATTTTCAGCCAATTCCAGTGTACTTGTCGACAAAAATCATAACTATTTCGCTAGAACTCCATTTTTTTTTTATCGAATGAGTACAAGAAACCACCCATTTACCGATTTCAACTATCCAATACAGTGGTCAGAATTTAGCAATTTTGCCAATTTCACACAAATTTCAAAAGATGCCAATTTCCGAATAGGGTCCAGAATAAACAAGAAAGACATTCCTGGCACTAAAATAACATTTCCTCTGTTCATTAGTCACGTCCCCATGCCCCTCTTACATTCTTTTGCTTTCCACTTTGAATTTTTATTCTCACAAAAAAATAGAAGATTTACTGTTATGCAGACTACTGCATTAGTGTAGAAATGGTATAAATAATATAAGCGCACTTGTGAAAGAATATTAGACTCACCAGTTGATGTGTATTGGATGCATGGCATGATTTGTTTACTTTTGAACTTTGGTAAAAATCGAACATTCTTGCTACTTTGAGCTCAATTTCAAGGTACTTTGTAAAACCAGTCAAAATCATCTCAATTTCTGTAATATGTCTTCTATTCTATAAAATGAGACCAGGAAAACTAGAATACAACAATAAATACCATACAAAAATACGTACAGTGCAAAGTCGCTGTTTTAATCCAAAAACGTGGTGTAAGTTTTTTTTTTCTCATTACGCACTGTGTGCTGCAGGATTATTTTTATACCGTGCACACTGACCACATAGACCCATTCTTTCATATGTAGGCCTACCAGCTTTCACTAGATTTGCAGCGCTGTATAGCCCTTGTGGCTTAGCGCTTCTTTTTGATTATAATAATAATCTCACTAGATTTGAGGGCGCTAGAATTTAAGCGTACTAGTATGTCAAAAACCCTGGTGCGTAAGCCGTACTAGTACAGCTGAAACCCTGAAAGGGTTAAATGCTGGTACCACAGCCCCTCCCTTTCCTTGGATTGAGCCCGATTCCCCTCATTCCTCAGGTGCTGTATAATTGAATCAGGTTTACTCCCCTTAACATAAATAACATGGCTACTTCCTTGAGGGGCCATATTGATGCTGGTGATGGGCTCTTGATCCAAGGAATTGGACTTGTCTTTTTTTTTAGATTAAACCTGAATGTTTCCTATTCCCCAGACACTATATTCTCCTTTTGGGTTAGTGTTTCTCCATGATTAAAAACAAGTCACTGAGTATGTTTACAGAGTAAATTACTGTAGAACAGAAGAATGTTCAAACTGTGGATAAATGGATCATGACCCAACTTATGACTATCCCCTTCCTACCTTAAATGCAAAGAAACACGTCTTGTATTCTCATCGGTGCCCTTATCCTTCTGAAAAGTGAAATGCAGCCTTTAAAAAAAAAAAAAAAGTTGGGAGGGGGGGTTACATAACCAACTATTCCTGCAAGGAAGAATACCATGCACTTACTAGTTCGGAGTTGCTTGATTATCCCCCACCTGCTAGTATTGCCACCTTCACTGCCTCACAACCTACATAGTTCTCTCTGATACTTGCACCACAACATGAACGATCTCCAAAATCTTTCTATTAGAGAAACTGGAACAATCCTTTCACAAGCAATATTTCTGACCAACTACCCAACTTTTAACTTCTACATCTGTCACAGAACTACACTCATTCCCTCATTCTTTCCTTGTCTTGCCCAGGCAAGATCTGTCTCACCTTTACAGACTCCTCTGCCATTTAAGCAACCTAACCTCACAACCTCTCTTACATCTTGGGAGCTGCCATTATCCTCTCTCTGCTTCAGTTTCCTCACCTGTTGGTACTGCATGACCTCTATAGTACCCACTCCCCCATAAATATAATTTCCTCACCTGTCTCATACACTACGTTGTCTTACAGTTTTCTGCTTCCAGAGACGAGCCATAATAGTGTACGTATCTCGAAGTGAGACGTGGACACTTGGCAGTACCCTTGTCTAAATCTAAGTGCAGAAACACACCCCTTGACTCTAATCACAATAATACATCAGCATCTCAATTTCATGATTCTGTTCTTCATTCTTTACCATCCCCTCTCTTCAAGGAATGTGACTTGATGCAAATGAGAGGTTTAAGGAACTTAACCTATCCTTCCTTTCCTAAGAGCAAACCTGATTGCCTTCAATTCCTCCCAGTGCTGTTAGACATTTACAGGATTATCACTTGGATTGAACTTTATTGCCTCATGGTGCTGTAAAACCCCTACAAATTTGGCTCCTCAAGGGAGGCTCCTTGACGTTAGTGAGGGGCTCTTGATCTAGGGGAATTGTATCTGCTCCAGTTCCCTGAATTGAACATGAATGCCTTCCACCCCCTTCCCCTCCACAGGTGCTGTATGATCCCTACAGGTTTAGCGCTACCTCATAATAATAATACAGATTTAGCAATTTCCCCCTCATACCCGTCATGAACGCAATAATTTACCATCCCTACACTCGACTAACACTAATACAACCTAATCCTACTTCCCACAAATCCCTTCTACTACTACTATGCCTCTATCATTACACGTCGACTGTACCAATTATTCTTATTCGTAACCTTCCCCTTCTTCTCTGCTAACCTCTACAGTTGTATTACTAGCAAGTAATAATATAAAATTTATATTACTAGCATGCTGATAGAGGGAGAATTTGGGGAGCTCCGAATGTTAATTTCCTGGTTTAGCTTTCCCTTGTATACATTTATCTACAAGATCCTAAACTACTTATTGTAAATGGATTTGCTACCTGGTGAATATGATATGCAACACCTAGGTACTTTTATTCTAAAGAGTCATCGAAAGGGTGGTGAACACCATTTAAGCTGAAGGACTGATTACTGGTTTCTACACCTTTAAATAACCTTGTATTTAATTAATAAAACCACTGGTCAGCAAAACATCTTTAGAATAAAGATACCTGTGTGTTGCATGCATGTCTTATTCATCAACTTATCAGTATTAAACACTATTACTACTGCTATCCTGTCTCTGGTTATATTCGTTTGCAGTTATCAGATCCCTTTTTACTGACAAATGCAATGAAAGCACACTTGTGTACAGTGATATACTGCACTACCAAATTTCCATTCATTCTCTGCTATACTGCAACCAGTGTCTATCTGAACAGGTAGTAAACAGTCTGCTCTTTGTATCTCTCTCCTTACCGCTCCATTTATTAGGAGATTTTAGTTAATCATTCTCTGATTTTAGTTCCTTGATGTTGGTGAGGGGCTCTTGATTTAGGGAATTGGATCTGTGCTCCAGTTCCCCAAATTAAGCCTGAATGCCTTCCACAACCCCCCCCAGGCGCTGTATAATCCTCCGGGTTTAGCGCTTCCCCCTTGATTGTAATAATAATAATCTGATTTTAGTTAACAAGTACAACCATCAAGGTAAGCAGCTCACTTGCACACGACCCCTAATACATCACAATGCTTATATGTGTAGATACAATCTAGTCTAGCACAAAGTCCATAAGCTTCAGTGCAACAGCAAGACAGTCGGAGACAAGTTTATTCAATCCCAATGTAGGTTACGTCCATAAAGCTGATAAATGTTATAAGTTCACTTATTACTTATATGCAGAAGTAAACTTCTTTCCGAGTTCATACCGGACAAAGCAGCATAAGAGATCAATGCATCAAATATATAAAGTCTAGCATCACTCAAACGAGTGAATGCTAAGACAGCTTATACTTCAGCACAGTCTGGGCACACAAGACAGATGCATAAGAAAAAATATCTAACAGCTTCACAGAACGCAGTAAGCACGCACTTATAGTATTTCTGAACAAGGTTCTCTCTTCTCATCTTGCTACCACACAATAAGGATAGTTATAATGTTTTTGGCTTTTCTTATTCTGGGAGATTACCCAATAACCCCTCAAGGAAGGTTCCTTGATGTTGGTGAGGGGCTCTTGATTTAGGGAATTGGATCTGTGCTCCAGTTCCCAAATTAAGCCTGAATGCCTTCCACATCCCCCCCCCCCAGGCGCTATATAATCCTCCGGGTTTAGCGCTTCCCCCTTGATTATAATAATAATAATTACCCAATAAAAGTAGGCCTTAGTCAAGGATGTGTGATGTTACCGTGGTTGTTCAACATATTTATAGATGGGGTTGTAAGAGAAGTGAATGCTCGGGTGTTGTCAAGAGGTGTGGGGTTAAAAGATAAAGAATCTAACACAAAGTGGGAGTTGTCACAATTGCTCTTTGCTGATGACACTGTGCTTTTGGGAGATTCTGAAGAGAAGTTCCCCTCAAGGGAGGTTACTTGACACTGGTGAGGGGCTCTTGATCTAGGGAATTGGATCTGTGCTCCAGTTTCCTGAATTGAGCTTGAATACCTTCCATCCCCCTCTTCCCCCCACGTGCTGTATAATCCTACGGGTTTAGCGCTCCCCGTGATTATAATAATACAATAATGAAGAGAAGTTGCAGAGGTTGGTGGATGAGTTTGGTAGGGTATGTAAAAGAAAAAAAAATAAAAGTGAATATAGTAAAGAGTAAGATGATGAGGATAAAAAAAATTAGGTAATGAAAGATTGGATATAAGATTGGAGGGAAAGAGTATGGATTATTATTATTATAATCAAAAAGAAGCGCTAAGCCACAAGGACTATACAGCGCTGCAGGGCAGGAAGGAAGCGAGGGCATCAGGTGGCAAAAGGGAGATGGATGAGTAATAGGTTACGGATAACAGCGGGGTAGTGGATGGTGAAAGGGTAAAGGGCAGCAAGAGACCGAACTAGAAAGGGCTGAGGGGAGTGCGAAAAGTATCATCAGAGTTTGTGGAGTAAATCAGTCGTTGTCAAGAAGTCAATGAGAGAGTCAGGATTAAAGGAGGGTCCATCAGCAAGAAGGGAAGGTAAAGAGAGAGTAGTAGAACGAAGACGACGTTGGAGGTAAATTCTGCGTGCTCGTTGATAGAGAGGGCAGTCTAACAGAATGTGGCTAATCGATACTGGAACTTGACACTGCTCACAGAGAGGAACAGGGCGCCTCTCCATGAGATACCCATGAGTAAGACGAGTGTGGCCAATGCGAAGGCGGGAGAGAGCGGTCTCCCAACCTCGGCACTGATGACAAGAAGACGGCCAGTAACCTATGCTCGGTTTAATAGAATGAAGTTTGTTACCGAGCAGAGTTGACCAACGTTGTTGCCAACGGGTGCGAAGGTGGGTAGCTATTGCAGCAAAATAGTCCAGAAATGGAACACCTCGATAGGAAATTGGTAGGTCATGTACTGCTGACCGCGCAGCAGTGTCTGCCTGTTCATTGCCCTGTACGTCGACATGACCAGGGACCCAACAAAAAACAACATCTTTATGTTTGGTAGAGATACGGCGTAGCCAAAGTTGGATACGGAGAACTAGGGGATGAGATGTATCAAATTTTCGTATAGCCTGTAGAGCACTAAGGGAGTCTGAGACTACTACAAATGATGACACAGGCATAGATGCGATACGAATAAGTGCTGCAAGAATGGCATACAGTTCAGCAGTAAAAATGCTAGCTGAAGATAGTAAATGCCCCCGTACGACGCTGTCCGGAAACACTGCTGCGAATCCGACGCCGTCTGAAGACTTAGAGCCATCTGTGTACACAGCGGTGGCATGAGAATGGGAGTGGAAGTGATCAAGAAAAAGAGAGCGGGAAGCCACCGTAGGCAGTTGAGCTTTCGAGCAAGGGAGTGAGAAAGAACAGACCCGAACAGCTGGAACTTCCCAGGGGGGTAGGGAAAAGTGAGATGCTACATGAACATATAAAGGTGGTAACTGAAGGGAAGAGAAGAGTGAATGTAGGCGAAGAGAAAAGGGACGGAGCAAACAGGGGCGGCGAACGAATAAAGAATGTCTACTAATATCGGTGACCATTCTATAAATGGAAGGATTGTGTAGATCGTGAGAGCGTACATAGTAGCGAAGGCAATGGGCATCACGGCGATCAGACAAGGATGGAACATTTGCTTCTGTATAGAGGCTCTCAACAGGGGAAGAGCGAAAAGCACCAAGGCACAAACGTAAGCCTTGGTGATGGATAGAGTTAAGGCTAGAGAGAGTAGCAGGAGAGGCCGCGGAATAAATCTGGTCACCATAATCGAGTTTCGATAAAACGAGGGCTGAATGTAGGCGAAGCAGAGTTCGACGATCAGCTCCCCAGGAAAGATGAGCGAGGGTTTTAAGAAGGTTTAGCCGGCTGTGACAAGTTGCCTTCAGAGAGGTAATGTGAGGTTTCCAGGATAACCGACGGTCAAAGAGAAGGCCTAGAAACCTGACTGTATCACGTTCTGGGATACGGGACCCATAGAGATACAAAGGATGATCGGAGATAACAGAGCGTCTAGTGAAAGTAATTTGGTGAGTTTTGGTACTTGAAAATTTAAACCCATGTGTGGTGGCCCAAGTGGAAACACGGTCGACCGCATGCTGGAGAGAAACTGCAAGAAGGTGACAGTCAGCGCCTGCACAAGCAATAGCGAAGTCATCAACATAGAGTGATGACCAAATATTGGGTGGAAGAACAGAGGCCAAATCATTTATAGCAAGGAGAAAAAGTGTTGTGCTTAGAACACATCCCTGAGGGACACCTTCAGCTTGGACGAAGTCCGGGGAAAGAACATTATTGACTCGAACACGGAAATGTCTGTCAGTTAAAAAGTTCTTAAGGAAGGATGGTAGATTGCCTCGGAGGCCTAAGGAATGGGCCTGGGCCAAAATATTATACCTCCAAGTTGTGTCATATGCCTTCTCAAGGTCAAAAAATATGGCAATAACTGAGTGATTATTCGCAAAGGCATTACGAACATACGTATCCAAGCGGAGTAAGGGGTCTATGGTAGAACGACCCTTATGAAAGCCATATTGACTAGCGGAGAGACTGTTGTGAGTCTCTAAATACCACATTAAACGTCGATTTACGAGGCGTTCCATCACTTTGCAAACTGCACTAGTAAGAGCGATGGGGCGATAGTGGGAGGCATCATGTCCTGTAGTACCAGGTTTGCGGAAAGGGAGAACAATGGCAGATTTCCACAGCTGGGGAAGAACTCCTTGTGCCCAAATAAGATTGAAGAGGTGTAAGAGGACTACAAGGGCTGACCGATGTAAATGTTGTAACATACGAATATGAATGTCATCAGGCCCAGCTGCCGATGATCGGCAAGCTGAGAGCGTTGCCTCCAGTTCTTGAAGTGTAAAAGGCACATTATACTGTTCTTCTCTGAGAGAAGAAAAGTCCAAGGGTACTAACTCTCTGGTAGAATTTGAGGAAAGAAACGAGGGGCATAGATGGAGCCCTCGGGAAATACGGACCAGATGTGTGCCAAGTTCAATGGCAACGTCGAGAGGGTTTGCAATATCAACACCAGTGACCCGTAGAACAGGAGCCGGGTCAGGAGAGTATTTACCACTCAATTTCCTCACTTTTTTCCAGACTGCACTCATAGAAGAAGCAGAGGTGATGGTGGAAACATAGTCTCGCCAACAAGTGCGTTTAGCTTCACGGATGACACGGCGAGCGATCGCACGCTTCTGCTTAAAATCAACAAGTCTCTCAGCGGTTCTATTGTACCGGTACCTGCCCCATGCAGCACGTTTCAAACGTACTGCACGAGCACAAGCAGGAGACCACCAAGGCACGCACTTCTGAGAATGCCTGCCTGAGGTTTGGGGTATAGAATGAGAAGCTGCTGTATAAACTGATGTCGAGAAGATGTGTAGGAGCTCATCAATGGAGGATGAAGAAGGAACCTCACTAAAAGCAGTGAGGTGTGAGTAAAGATCCCAATTTGCCCGATCAAATTGCCAGCGAGGGCTACGGAAAGGTGGTGAATAGGAAGGAGAAGTAAGAATGATCGGAAAATGATCGCTGTCATGTAAGTCTGGTAGAACAGACCAGGTGAAGTCTAGTGCAGTGGAGGAAGAGCAGACTGATAGATCGATGCAAGAGAGAGTATGAGTACGAGGATCAAAATGGGTGGGAGTACCCGTATTTAAAACATGGAGGGGGTGAGAGGCGAGAAAAGCCTCCAACTGAATGCCACGTGAGTCACAATGAGACCCCCCCCAGAGGAAATGGTGGGCATTAAAATCACCAAGTAACAGAAGTGGTGGTGGTAAGGATGAAACAAGAAAGGCAAAGTCTGGGATAGAAAATGCTCGAGAAGGAGAGAGATATAAAGAACATATTGTAAACCACTTATTCAAGTGGATACGGGCTGCAGTGTAATGCAGCGAGGTATGGACAAATAGTTGACAGTACGGAATATCATTGCGTAGAAGAAGGGCACTTTCATTAAAGGTCCCATCTGAGAAAGGATCCGAAGAATACAATAAATTATAGCCTGAGATAGGTTGGAAAACAGCCGAGTGTAATTTTGGTTCTTGTAAGCAAGCACCAACAGGGGAAAACCTGGAAAGCAACATCTGAAGCTCGCCCCGATTATCCCTGAGGCCGCGGATATTCCACTGTAAATAGGCCATGATTGGCGATGAAGAAAATATCAGGAATCTGTAGGTAAAGGCACCTTCGGACTAGAGGGGTTAGAAAAGTCAACGTGTGGTGGCATTGGAAGATGTTCAAGTAGCGAAGGAACGGAGCGTTGCGAAGAATGGGGTTGTGAAGATGGAGGAGAGGGAAGAGAAGGAACAGGAAGTGAATCAGTGTCCATTGAAGGTTTAGTCTCTGCAATATATTCTGAAATGGCTTCAAGTGTTTCTGAATTCAAAGATGTATGGGAGACCATATTGGAGATAGGAGGAGGAGGGTGAGTAAAGATTGGGACAGTAATGGACTGTACCAAAGTAGAGGGGGAGGGAAAAGTGTAAGGGACTGGAGATGAAGTGTGGGGGGGGACAGAAGAGGCAGAAACCTGGGAGGTGGCAGAAGAGGGAGAAACTTGGGAGGGGACGGGGGTGGAAGGCATAGTACGAGGAGGAGGGTGAATCTCCACACTTGTAATAGAGCCAGAGAGAGGGGAAGAACTAGGTACAGAGACTGGAAAGGTAAAGTGTGGAGGTGGAAGAAGGGAAGGAAGGGGCAAAGAAGATTTGAGCAATGTGGATTTTTTGGACTTCTGAGTAGAGGGGCGATTGGTATTAGGTGTCGTACGAGGTCTTGTCGATACTGGGGCTTGTGAGAAGGACGCGAAGATGTGAGAACAGACTGAGTTGTAGTCGGGACGTCAGAGCCAAGGACAGCAAAAGGATTAGATGCCGTAGTGGCTATGGGAGGGGTAACAACAGAGGAGGCTGCAGAAGATGGGACCCCAGAAGTGGGGGGACGTTTGGAAACACGAGAATAAGAAACACGGGGTAGTCTCCCTTGGAGGCGGAGATGAGTAACTGCCATAGCATAAGGGAGACCTTCTGCCTCTTTGAGGCAACGGATTTCACGTTCATTTAAGTAGACCTGGCAACGGCGGGAGTACGAAGGGTGACCTTCATTACAATTAAGGCAAGATGGAGGTTGACTGCAAGATGTATTAGAATGGTCGTCGGCACCACAGACTGGGCATTCGGCCATAGATCTGCAATATTTCGCTGGGTGACCAAAACGCCAGCAATTTCTACATTGTTGCGGTGTAGGTATCACCTTTCGAACTTGTAACCGATGTCCCGCGACATATACAGAGGATGGGAGTTCTCGGCTGTCAAAAGTTAAACGAGCCACATTGCAAGGGTAACGTCTCCGCCCCCGGGCAGGAAGGACATAAGTGTCTACTTTGAGGATTGGGAGATCCTGGAGTTCCAGCTGTTCAAAAATGTCATTGCCACATGACTGGAAATTCTGTTGGACTATGGTATGGGGCAGAATGACAGTACCACTACAAGAATTGAGAGAAAGATGTTTTTCAATAGTGATAGGAGTAGTATCGATATTCGAAAGGAGAGAAAGATCATGAGCTTGGGTAGCATTCTGGACAGTGACGATGCGCGTACCGCTCTTGAGAGCGTGAAATGAAATATCTCTGCCAACATGACGCAGGAGCGCTTTGGCAATACTATGGTCAGAAAGGTAGGCAGAAGAAGAAGTTGGTCTTAAAGTAAAGAATTTAGTCCATTGTGTGGTCCGAAACTGAGCGTGGAGAGGGAGTGCTTGACGTGTCGGTCTTTTCCGAGTAGAATGGGAAGGTAACGAAGGAGCATCATCAGGAGATTGACGTTGGCGTTTAGGAGTAGGACCGGAGTTGGTCCGGCATGAAATGGGCGGGCGATTCGAAAATTGCCGTACCGTAGAGGGAGAAGCCGGAAGCATAGTCAAAGGAGAGCGGAGTTCAGACAAATCGAAGGAGTCAGTCGAAGCCCCGGTACCTGAAGCGGGTGAGGAAACAGCACCAGCAAGAGGTACAGGGGCATCAGGAGTGTCCGAAGAGTGGTCTAAACACAAGGCAGGGTCAGAATGGGGTGCGGTATCAAGAAGGGGCCCGGGGGTAGTGGTTTCATGGACTAGGGCTGCCATGGTTAGGTTACTACTTTCCTTTTTGTTTTTAAGAAAAAAAAAGAAAGAAGAAAAGAAAATAAAAATAAAAAAAAGAATAAAAAAAGGGGGGAGCGGGGAGGAATAGTTCCCAGGAGGAATGAAAGGGCCGGAAATCTCTCTCCGCGCCCAAGAGGACCTCAACACCGCTAGTAGCGCAGATGCAGCATGGAACCCGTGCCATACCCTACCCTTCATGCCAGTAAACCAGCAATCCGGGATAGCAACCTCACATCTGCCGAGCTACCTCGGTGGACAAAAGAGAGGGCGGCCGGATATCCGCCACAAAGCATACCTCCTTCGGCCACCACCCCCGGAATCCGAAAGGTTGCTTCCAGAGATACACCCGTCGCCCAAAAGACGCCCAAAGCTACTCCGGGATACCGGAGAGGGATCGGGACATCCCCAGGCAATCCAGATTCTACGGCAAACTACGCCACCGCCAAGAACCTCAACGGAATGGGATGGACCCCGGTGTCCTTTCCCCTACCTAGGAACTAGCGCGCCTGTGGGAGAAATCCCGAAGGCCAAAAAGAGGAAGGGCAAAAGGGAGGGGTGAGGAGGAGGAGGAGGAATGGAAAAAGGGGAGGATGGGGAGGATGGGATAGGGGAGGGGAGAATGGGGGGTAATTAGGTTCGGTCTGAGGAAGAAGACCGACAGGGCTAATTCCTCAGACCAAGAGCCTCTTCACCACGCCAAGGAGCCCCCCTTGAAGAGGAAAAGAGTATGGAGGTGAATGTATTCAGATATTAAGGAGTGGATGTGTCAGCAAATGGGTCTATGGAAGATGAGATTAATCATATAACTGACGAGGGGGATAAAGGTGAGTGGTGCACTGAGGAGTATATGGAGACAAAGAACTTTGTCCATGTAAGCAAAGAGGGAAATGGATGAGAGTATGGTTATACTAATGCTCTTATATTGGTGTGAAGCATGGGTGATGAATGTTGCAACAAGGAGAAGGCTGGAGGTTGTGGAGATGTGTCTGAGGGCAATGTGTGATATGAATATAATTCAGAGAATTTATAGTTTGGAAATTAGGAGGTGAGGAATTACCAAAACTATTATCCAGAGGGCTGAGGAGGGGTTGTTGAGGTGGTTCTGACAAGTAGAGAGAATGGAACAAAATAGAATGACTTCGAGTGTATAAATCAACAGTGGAGGGAAAGCGAGGTAGGGGTTGGCCTAGGAAAGGATGGAGGGAGGGGGTAAAGGAGGTTTTGTGTGTGAGGGGCTTAGACTTCCAGCAAGCATGCATGAGCGTGTTATGGAGACAAATGGTTTTTAGGACTTGACGTGCTATTGGAGTGTGAGCAGGGTAATATTTATGAAGGGATTCGGGGAAACCGGCAGGCTGGACTTGAGTCCTGGAGATGGGAAGTACAGTGTCTGCACTCTGAAGGAGCGTTGTGAATGTTGCAGTTACAGTGCTCGTCACAGCATTATGCCGCCCCTCCGCCACACGTACCAAAACACAAACACATACCATGACAGATTATAATATATATATTTGCACTTACTGAGGTTTCAATACTTGGTGCTGCGTCTTTTACGCTTAATCACATCCCTCAGCCATGTAGGAAGACACACAAATTCCTGAGGGTTTGGGGAGGTATATTATTCCATGCCTTGTGTAGAGCAGCCTCCAGCCGCAGGATGGAACTGATATACTTGCCCAGTAAACTTCGTTTCACTATTGACCAGAGGTTCTCAATAGGGTTTAGGTCTGGGGAATTGCCTGGCCAGTCATTAAAGAACCTCACTTCACAGTCCTTAAGTCACTGAACTACAGATTTAGTGCTATGATACAGTGCAACGTCCTGCATAAAAAACGTAGCCCCTACACTCGTCAAACACCTCAGGTAAATTGTCACACAAAAACTCCAGGTAATTATACTGGTTTCGGGGAAGCACAATGAATTCACCAACACCCTGAGCACTGAAACACCCCTAAACCATGAGAGAGTCTGGGTGTTGGTGGTCCCACAGGTGTAGCTTGGGTCTAGTGGGTCACTACCTCTGGGCTGGTATACATGTTCCCCAAGGTTGCAGGTGACATTGAAGGTTGCTTCGTCACTCCAAAGTATTTCAGACCACTGTTGAGGATTCCAGTGAAGATATTTCTTTGCATAATCTAGCCTACATTTCTTCTGTGGCTTGGAAAGGATCGGTTTCTTAACCTGGTGGTGACTACTATAGCCCAGTTCTGACACACGTTTGTTAACAGTATTACAGACATATCTGAGAGAAGATGTGGGTTCTTCTCTTTCAATTCTTTAGCAGTTATGCTAAGTGTACTCTCTAAATGCTTCTTTAACACAGTTAAGGTACGAACAGATGTCTTCTTCGAGGGGCCAGGCCGAGGTTTGGCTGACGGTAACTCGACACCACCATCAGCCTTGAAACACTACACACAGTTCCTCACTGAACGCTCACACACACTTACATTCTCCACTATTTCTTTCGTCTGGTGTTCAGCTTTGTGAAGCCCTATGATTTGAGCTATAGTTTCTGGTGTTAAAGACTTCCTTTTACCCATCATCAAACATGTATAACTCCAAAACCAAAGGGAACACCAAACAAAATATGGGGCGGATGAGAGACAAAAGTGCAATACTTTCTCTCACTACGGCAGCCACGTGAGCACTTAGGAGTCACTATGTAGTGTGGCAATAGGCCGTGACATTATGCTAACAGCTGCTACCCGGCTTAATGTACTCACGAAAAAAGACCCCCTTGTATGGTAGTCCTTTGGTTTTCATTAGGCATTATGCCGGGGCACTTACCCGGCATAATGCCGTGACGAGCACTATATAATTGTAGTGTAAGTGTGCCTCTGGCAAGACAGTGATGGGGTGAATGATGAAAGTTTTTCTTTTTCAGACCACCCTGCCTTCGTGGGAAACAGCCGATGTGTAAATAAAAAAATAAAAATGATCAAATTCGTAATTTATCAGTTAAAAATATAGATAAAAATGATTTTCCTCATGCTATATAATTTTTGTCAGCCAATTTATTAATTATTTGACTTTTCCTGTTTGTCCTTTTTTTTTTTATACGGCATATTATAATTTTGGTCTAATGTGCCATTGCTATCCAAAATCTTCGAGAAACTCGTGCACAGGAGACTATATTCATTTATAACGGCACAAAACATACTCAACCCCTGCCAATTTTGATTCAGGAAAAATAAAAGCACTAATGATGCAATTGTAAAAATGCTAGATCTGCTTTACACAGCACTGGAAAATAAGGAATATCCACTAGGAATTTTTATTGACCTAAGAAAAGCGTTTGACACAGTAGACCACGGCATCCTACTCCACACATTTGACCATTATGGTATAAGAGGCCATGCGCTTGCATAATTCAAATCCTACCTTACTAATAGGCATCAGTATGTCACCATTTAAGACACAGCCTCATCAACACGGCCACGCAGGGAAGTGTCCTTGGTCCCCTACTCTTCCTCATTTACATTAATGATCTTCCAAACGTATCCCAACACCTCTTTCCTGACGATACGACTTACGTCATCACCCACCCTAATCTTGCCACCCTCAACACCATCGTCAACGACGAGCTGCTCAAAATTCTGACTTGGATGACAGCCAATAAACTTCACTTAACACTGACAAAACCTACTACATTATGTTTGGTAGCAGAGCAGGTGTTGCGCAACTTAACATTAAGATCGACAACACTCTAACTGCCAGACATAATGAGGGCAAATTCCTAGGTCTATACCTCGACAACAACCTAAATTTCAGCACCTATATCCAACACATAACAAAAAAAGTATCCAAAACGGTGGGGATCCTCTCCAAGATACGATATTACATGCCGCAAACTGCCCTTCTCACACTATACCATTCACTCATTTATCCATACCTCACCTATGCTATTTGTGCTTGGGGATCAACTGCAGCAACACATCTAAAGCCAATAATAACCCAACAAAAAGCTGCAGTGAGAATAATCACTAAATCCCATCCCTGGCAACACCCCCCCCACTCTTCATAGATCTAAACTTACTCCCTGTTCAGAACATCCACACTTACTACTGTGCAATCTACATCTACAGGACCTTAAATTCCAATATTAACCTTGACCTAAAACGCTTTCTTGATAGTTGTGACAGGACCCACAGGCATAACACCAGACACAAACATCTCTATGACATTCCTCGTGTCCGACTAAACCTTTACAAAAATTCAATGTGTGTCAAAGGGCCTAAAATCTGGAACACCCTACCTGAAAACTCTAGAACTGCAGACACATTCATCACTTTCAAAACTACACTTAGAAAACATCTTATCTCCCTGATACACCCCGACAACTAACTACATGTAAACCACCTGGTGGTTCACACTTACACTCACTCACCCATCGACTATAAACACAGAAATACGAATCATAATCTTAAAATAATGAACCCTAACTAGTCATAAGCGTGCCTATGATACTCCAATATAGACATGTATTGTGCCAAAACAAAAGCATTCATATTGCTAAACTTACAAACTATAATGTAGTCACTTAGCCTTAATACTATAATCTGTAATAATTTAAAGTTTGGAATTAATCTAAGTCTGCCCGAAATGCCTAGCCATGCTAGGTGTCCTAGTGGCCCCCTCTGTAATTAGTATTTTAAAACATGTAAACCACACAATATCCAAAATCTGTAGACCCCGCGTTGTAATCCTTATGGAGAATAAACTTGATTGATTGATTGATTGAATGTAGGTTGTGAACAGTTTTTTTTTTTTATAATATTTCTTAACCATTATCAAGATTTCATTTAAATAAACTTGAGAAATGATGACTGATGATTGAACATTACAGTAGAAGGCTTTTGATTCATGAAGCTACCCTCCCCTTTCTCTGATCAAACCTGTTTATCTCCCTTCTTCCATTCCAATTCTCTTCTCCCTTGTCTACTGTGCGATATCTTGTGCCCCCAGTCTGTCATGATGGAGATATATCTTCATTGAAATGCCATTTATCCTGTACATGGGTTAGGGTATTCTGAGAGATGGTACGTCTAGTTAACAGTAACAGCTCTGCTGTAATGTAACCTCTGAGCTCCCGTAACTGATAAACCTTCATGGGAATATCTGGTGATATCCCCATTATCCTACTGCAATCTGCCAGATCAGGATGAAGGATTTAAGCACTGTGGTTGGTTAATGGGGTTTAAAGCCTATCGTCTGCACGAGGGCCATGAAAACTGCGCAGTAACATTTTCACTACCAGATATATTATTCGGTGTATATATATCCTGTGGTGTTAAACACTGTGTATGTGACTCATCCTGAGTCATAGAAAGGAAACACAACTTTTGTTACCACTATGTAACTATCATATGGAGTAGCAGCACACTGCTGGTGTATCCAGTTTTGCTAAATAAAAACGATATATATATATATTTTATGATAGAAAAAATATCTGAACACAAAGAATTCTTAGGGCAATGTGCATGATTTTCCTCGAGACTCGGACAACATGAAGCCAGCAGCAATCTCCTCTAGTCTCTCTGAGCCCATAATTTCCAGAATGTCTCCTATCTCCTGTTCCTCATTCCTCCTTCGTCCCAGTCGTCTATTCATTCCATTCAGTTGAAGCCGAGCATCCCAAAACCTCCATGGATTTACACAGTTCCTCAGTCGACTCTAATGAGATATTCAACCTAATTAACCAAACCTGGTGTGCTAGCCACCCCTCCCTCCTACTATTCTCTCTCTCTCTCTCTCTCCCCTCAAGAAAGGTTTCTTGATGCTGGTGAGGGGCTCTTGATCTAGGGAATTGGATCTGTTCTCCAGTTCCCTGAATTAAACTTGAATACCTTCCACATCCCCCCCTCAGGCGCTGTATAATCTTACGGGTTCAGCGCTTCCCCTTGATTATAATAATAATAATCTCTCTCTCTCTTTCTCTCTCTCTCTCTCTCTCTCTCTCTAACAATAATGTCTCACACCATAAAATATTAAAAGCATTTTTATTATCATATATATAACAGTTTGGTTCATATGTCGACCGGTCTCTAAGCACCGTTATTAGGTCTTGTTTTTATTGATTTATAACCACAGTGTTCACTGGTCTACAACCTCGTATTTGCTGGTCTATAACCTAGTGTTTACTGATTTATAACCTGGTGTTTACTGGTCCAGAGGACAGTTATCAAGTCTTGTGCTCGTCGGCCTCTAAGCACAGTTTCCAGATCTTGTGTTCACTAGTCCGGAGCACAGTTAGCGGATGTTGTCACCTACATAATCATTCCCAGCATCCCAAAGCCTCTTCAAATATAAACAGCAATAACTCAGCTTCAAGAGAAGTCTCCTAGCCTCCCCCTTTCACCCAGACTGCTACCTCTCAGCCTCTCATGTACAGTCTGGTGTTTTCTGTGAGTTAAGTAACTGGTCTGGATTGCATTCTACGGAGGATCAAAGGACGTCAACGAAAAAATAAGCCACTTGCTTTTGAGTTATCCTGGATTAACCCTCCCGGTTTAACAACCCTAACCAAAAATTCTGTAACCTCTGCTCCGTAGTGTTAAGTGACCCTCATACCTGTATAATTAATTTTTTCATGGAAATCACTACAACTACTTAAACTTGAAAAAAATATATTGGACGATGAGAGAGAATAGGCATTGCACCACGATAATATCTCTGCTCAGGTAGCTACAAATAGCTAATTACAAATAGGCAATTACACACAAATACTGGCGAGTTATTTTTAAAATAGCATTTAGATACATGGATGGGAGAAATGCTCTGTTCCCGTAGCTATTAATAGCTAACCAGAGTTGAATGGCCTGACCCAGAGTGGTAAATAATAATAATAATAATAATAATAATAATAATAATAATAATAATAATAATAATAATAATAAAACTAGTATGTAAATATATGTAGAGACGCAAACGAGAGTTATAGCACGTAGAGAAAACTAATTACAAAGAGTATGAGTGTATTTAGTAAAGAATTTGATGCAAGCTTTTAGGCTAAGCAGAAATTATGGTTGATTACTCAGAGTTTACGCTACCTGGCAATATTACACCTGCAATATTACCTGCGGCAGCCAGGGAAGACACCTGTGTTTGTCACATTTTTTTATTATTATTATAGGATATGTGTGTGTCCCAGGGGATACCACCACAGCCTGCTTTACGTATATTTCTTCCCTGTATTCTTCATTCTAATCAATATATATATATATATATATATATATATATATATATATATATATATATATATATATATATATATATATATATATATATATACATTTCTCTATTTTCTCTCTATATCTCTCGCTTTCTCTTCTCTCTCTCTCTCTCTCTCTCTCTATGAGGTCGCCGCTACACGCCCACAAATCGTCCTCTCCTCCAACTTATGTGTTTGCTCTCACAGGGATAAGTGATGCTGCGTTTGAAAGTTCCTTCAGGTTACTAATGGACAGATTTTTCTCCTAGTTGAGCCTTATTTTAGCGCACACGCATACACGTACACACACACACATACACACACACACACACACACACACACACACACACACACACACACACACACACACACACACACACACACACATTTATAGGGGGGACATCATAATGACTTATAAAATACTGAGAGGAATTGACAGGGTGGATAAGGGACAGAATGTTTCAGAGACGAAACACAGCAACAAGGAGTCACAACTGGAAGATGAAAACCCATATGAGTTATAGGCATATTAGGAAGTACTTCTGCAGTCATAGAGTTGTCAGGAAGTGGAGCAGTCCGGAGAGTGATGTAGTGGAGGTAGGAACCATACATAGCTTTAAGAAGAGGTAGGATAAAGCTCATGGAGCAGGGAGAGAGAGTGGACCAACTAGAGTCCAGCGACGAGGCGGGACCAGGAGCTATGATTCGACCCCTCCAACCATAAATAGGTGAGTACACACACACACACACACACACATTGGCAAGGACCACCTCACAGACCCCAGAAGTGCATGTAAATTGAAAAAGAATGATGAACCTAAATAACGAATCATTCAGAAGAATTTACAAAACTTGCTGAACGAGTCCTCGAGTTCGCGGCACCAGCATAAAACCCAACATCTAATAAAACATATAAAGAAAATCTAATAGATACAATGGTTTGCATCATCAGAGCACCAGAAAGGTGAGACATATTAGAAGTAGAAACTGAAATAATTTATACGTTGAGACAAAGGCTTGGTAAATCAGGGTCACCTCAGCTGGTTCAACATTTAGAGGAGGTCCTTGAAACTGCAGTTCAAAACTCGCAGTCTTATAACCAGGAAATCCCCTCAAGGAAGGTTCCTTGATGTTGGTGAGGGGCTCTTGATTTAGGGAATTGGATCTGTGCTCCAGTTCCCCGAATTAAGCCTGAATGCCTTCCACATCCCCCCCCCAGGCGCTGTATAATCCTCCGGGTTTAGCGCTTCCCCTTTGATAATAATAATTAACCAGGAAATTACCACTAGGTAACCAGGTAACCACAACTAGATAACCACAGATCAGGAATTTTGTGTTCCGTGTGTGGGCAATTGTGAGGTTGGACCAGGAGCTTATACTCGATCCCCAACTGGGTAAGTACATACACTCGGCAGCAAACTATAAAGGTCTTGGGGCTAGACATTGGTATAACAAGGTGATGACCTGTGCGAACCAGCAGCGATGCTCTACAAGCCACTAGAGACAGAGCAGCTGCCAGACACTGAAATATAAACTAGAAGGCAGACAAGAGGCACTAATTTATAGACTAGTATCGCTGGCAACTATCCTATGTACAATGACGGTAAAGGTAAGCAGTCATAACTGCTTCAACAAATATAATGAAAGGGCGAGGTGAGACGTGTAAGTCACCTTACACATGTAGCCTCATGTCACCTAGCAGTAATTAGGCACCTAGGAGTTATCTGGTCATTGCAGATCTTGGGAAGATCTGCAACGAAGTCCTGGGTCAATAACTCTCCAGGGTTAACAATTCAATGAAAATCTGAAGGAATTAACATGGATTTAGGAATGGAGAATCCTTCCTCACAAACTTACCAGAGTTTCACGAAAGACTCCAAGAGATCAAGCAAGATATGGAATAACAGACTGACTTATAGAGTTGGTCCGTATACCAGAATATCAAACGGAAGTGAATAAATGTTACAGAAGCCCACACTGGTTTAATTCTTCGTGAAATGAATACAGTTTGTGAGTAAAATAATCAATGATTATCTGAAGATTAGCAGACAGAGCAAAAATGTGAGATGAATTATCTTGCCTGACAAGTACAACGACTGGGGTCCCCCAAGGATCAGAGGCGGTAGAGCTACTTCTTCACCGTTTACACATAACGTAGAACTGGCGAAAAGAATACTGACGAATAAGACTCGTGGGTATCCTCACTGACGAGACGTTTCGCTCATGTAGTAGTTTTTTTTTTTCAATCTATTAAAAAACGACTATTGTACTGGAGACAGTGGAAGGAGGGAAGAGAGGTTAGGTCAGGTTTGTCAGGAAACAGGACAAGTGTTTCGTGACGTGGGTCTTAGTCATATGACCCGGAGGTGGAGCTTATGGTCACCTAGAGAAAATTTTAAAGTGTTTAGTCTTTTTAGCCTTGACAGAAGGTGCTCCGTCCAGATAGATCAAAGCAGCAAAGGAACTTGGCATTTTCAAATCATTCACCTTTCCACTTCCACTGTCACCAGTATACAAGTTGCTTCTGTATATAGATACCCAGATGTTGCACATGTGTCTTAGTCATAAACCCGTTGGTATTGTATACCAGAAATGTATGATATATGCAGACATCAGCAGAGTTTGTCAATCTACAAATGTAGCAAAGAAAGTGGCTGCTGGAGTTCAACCAAAGGTATAAGGATATGAAAATCGAGTAATGCGGGAGATTAGAATCAACAGAGATTACCAGGGAGGAAAATCCAAATACTAGACAAAAAAGGTCTAGGAAAAAAAGAGTGAGCTGGATGAGGTTGGTAGCGGGATTAAATTCCACAGCTTCAAGAGTGGGTATGATAGGGTCCAGACGCCAGTAAAGGTCAGACCTTCAACAAGAGGCAAGACCATGCAACTCTGTCGGTGGTAAACATTCATTAGTTTTTCTCCCCTCTAGTTTAGCGCTTTTTGTGACTATAATAATAATTATAATCTCCCCTCTACTTATCCTTAATGGGTGTTTGTTTTTCCTCAGCAACAGCGGGTGTTTGTTTATTCTTCCTGAACGTTAACGGGTGTTTACTTATTTTTTTCCTTAGCGTTATTAAATTGAATTAAAAAAAGAATCAGATATTTTCTGTCACTAACCATTACATATAAACAAAATTCCCGCAGTCTGAAAAAATAAAGACAGAACCGAAGTAAAAGTGTTTCATTCGCATTTCTCCATCGCAAGAAAATTTCTCTGGGCCTGGAAAGTCATTACTGGCGAACCGCAGTCATTTCAATTACTTCTGCCTCTGAGGGGGTGTTACAATGGAGAAATTCTATTTTTAAATGTTAAAATCACGGCTCGTGGACGTACATAGTGTGTGTGTGTGTGTGTGTGTGTGTGTGTGTGTGTGTGTGTGTGTGTGTGTGTGTGTGTGTACGTACTCACCTATTTGTGGCTTCAGGGGTAGAGTCACAGCTCTTGGCCCCGTCTCTTTGCTGGTTGGTAGTAGGTTCACTCTCTCCCTGCTCCATGAGCTTTATCGTACCTCTCCTTAAAGCTATGTATGGATCCTGCCTCCACTACATTACTCTCCAGATTGTTCCACTTCCTGACAACTCTATGACTGAAGGAATACTTCCTAACATCTCTCTGGCTCATCTTCAGCTTCCATTTGTAACCCCCTTGTTGCTGTGTCCCATCTCTGGAACATCCAGTCTCTATCCACTTTGTCAATTTTTCTAAGTATTTTTTGACATTTTCATGTCGTCCCTATCCCTCCTGTTCTCCAGTGTCGTCTGGTCGACTTTCCTTAACCTCTCCTCGTAGGACATACCGTGTGTGTGTTTTCTAGCACTTGGGTCCTTTCAATCGTCTGGTTTAATATCTTTTCTTTCTTAACCTTGGGTTCTTTATGTATTGCATACAGGTGGAGCCACGGCCTTTCCTTATATTGTAGTCCACTCGCTCGAGAACCCTCACTGAAGAAATTCTCCCCTTTTTTTATGTTCCTTTGGCTCATTTGAACTTCCAGGTTCCTCCAGTGGCGCCTGTTGTTGGAGTCTTCCTTGCTTTGTGTAACTAATTCTTACTTTTTTTTCCGAAAGCCTTTTGTTAAACCTCTAGTTTTGACTTCTAAAAATTTTACGTGCCATATAACTTTAGATTTTAAAACCTTTTGTGCTCGAGTTTTGACTTGTAAAATGTTTGACGCACCGTTTTGACTTCCTTTAATTTTTTTTACGATCTATGATTTTGACTTTTCCTAAGGCCTCTTGCAGCCTATAGTCTTTGGCTTCATCTTATGCCTTACACGACTTCTTGTTTGGGCCTCTTCCTGGTCAATAGTCTTTATTTGTCTACACTGCTAATATACTTACATATCTTGTAGTCTGTGGTCATGTCTCCTCTGATTCTTCTCATCCTCGGCAATCTGAGGCAGAGCTCTCTCAGCTTCCTTCATAGCCCGGCTTCCTTAGTTCAGGGACCAACCTTGGGGAAAGCTTCTCAGCTTGCTTTGTAAGCTTTATTTCCGCTGCACTAGGTGGGAGTTTTATGCTGGTGGTGTATATTCTAGGCAGTTACGTTTACCTACATAACATACATTATTCTGGAAGAGTTCTACTTCAGATTCCTGAAGCGATGTTCGTGCATTTTGTCATATTTGTACAGACCAGTAATGTTTGTACTTCAGATATAAGGTTCGGTGTGATGCCCACCCATAGATCCCTTTTTGTTTCTTCCTGAGTCTTTTAGAGGAAGTAGCATGGCTACAGCCTCCGTCACAATACTTCCACCAATGCCTTGTATTGTTTGCCCTTGAAGTGCAGTAGTTTCTTGTTGGAAAATTAGTCGTTTCAACGGCTGGGAGGTTGACTTGATATTGGTGAAGGGTTCTTGCTCCAAAAAAAGGAGCTACCCTTAAGTTCCTCGGATCAGATTTGATTGCTTCTTATTCCCCTGGAGTTGTATGGCCCCATAGGATATAGCGTTTCCGTATAGATATAAT
>NC_091317.1:15462109-15482109 GCF_038502225.1 Cherax quadricarinatus
CTGGTCCATTAGTTAGGCTAGGCTAAGGGCCCAGGCTAGGGGTTGCTAGCCCCATTCTGACAGTGTTTTCCTAGACTTTTAGCTTCTGTTATGTTTAATTTTAAATACTTGCTGGAGTTTTTCCTCCAGTACCTCCAGTGCCACTAGAATCTCCAGTACCTCTAGTGCCTCTAGTACTTCCACTGCCTTTAGTACCTCTAGTGCCTCAAGTACCAACAGTACTTCGTGATTCCAGTACCTCCTATGCCTCCAGTACCTCTTCACAACCCTCACACTGAACGACTCACGAGATCATAATGACAAGATTGCAAACCACAGAACTGTTGGGAACCGAACCCGTGGTAAGCGAGTCCCACCAGTTCTCTGATTTCTCATATATTTCCTTGCGTTCCTATGGCCTATCTGTTTTTTCACATTGTCCATAACCCCTTTGTCTATGCCCCCGTGTTCTATCCTTACCTTTTTTTCCTGCCCAGTTGTTCCATTCCCTATTGTTCAGGCTTCTTTCATGTCTGAAAATCTCAGTCTCAGTCTCTCTTTCCCTCTGTCTGTCTCTCTGTATCGTCATATTTAGCTCCCTTTGTCTCTCATCGAAGGCCAAGTCCCACAGCTTCACGACTAGTCTGATTGCAAAACTTTGAACTTTTCTTAGCTTTCACATAAGCTTGGTCGTGTGTAAGTTGTCTCAGCTAATTATCGCTATCACAGGGAAACCCAAAAGAAGTTTCTAATTGGCGGCAAGCTTTTCCTCTCGGCTATTTTATTTGGTTTTGTCAGGAGGATGTCAAAACTTTCTCAGCGTTCTGGAAAACAAAGCCACTGAGACAATGACGCAACTCTCGCTCACGATCCAGAGGAATTGTGGACAAGATTAGTTCCTATTCACTTGCTTATGTGTTCATCATGCTGATCACTGTCATTGTCATCATCATCATCCTCATTATCATCATTACGATCACGGTCTACATGCCAGATTTAAGAAATGTGTGAATAACGAGAAGAAACTGAAGAAATTTCAAACGTCTTCGCTGGTAAACTTGAAGAGAAGAAAAGATGTCATAATATTACGTAAGATCAGACAATATCAGGTACAGCTAGTCATGAAAGCTTAAAAAAAATAACGCACACTTTCAAGGGAACGTCTGGGTCCGCCTTGGACTGTTATCAGGTGATTTGATAATGTTCTAGGACGGACCGAAATCTCGTCTAGAGTTTCTTCTCGAGATTGCGAGTTATTTTTTGGATTGTTCCAGCCATGGTATTATGAGTTACTTGTAAATTATTCCAGGAACTGCATAGTGGCTTTCATTCCTCTAAGCCAGTGGTTCCCAAACTGGGGGTAATTTAACCATTTTTGGGGGGTAATGGAGGGGTGACAGAAAAAAAGTTATGAATTCTGAAAATCAAGAAAACAATGCAGTACCCGGTATGAGGATTATTGTTAACTTTGTCTTAGTATATAAAGTTGTAAAGTAAACCTATTATAAGTAAGTAATAAAGTTAAACCAAATAACAATAAACATCAAAAACTAATATACAGTATTAGAAAAGAAGAAATATATAGCTAAGTGTGTGGAAACCCAAAAGTATTTTGACAAGTATGCTTCAGGACAAAAGTCACTCAGTAGCCCAGATCGACCTGTCCAGTACGCGTCACTCACTTCCTGAGGCTGCCTCTATTTCACACTGTCAGTTTATCTGTGAGCATCAGCCGAGGTAGACATAAGCTGGTATGTATGTGTACTGCCCTGTGCAGTATATAGTTAGTATTTACCCACTGTTACTGTGAATTTGTAGATATTATTAATTTTATATATAATGTATGTGTGGTTCTTACGTTTTCAATGGTTTTGCTAGGATTAGCAGAGTATGCGAGGCTGTATACGTTCACGTTTAGCCATATATATCAATAATAACAACATTTTGTGAAAGGGGTAACATGCTTTATGTGGCATGTTAAATTGGGTAACAAGCTGAAAAAGTTTGGGAACCAGTGCAAGCTCTGGAAGGTTTCTTAGCGAGGCATGGTCTCAGACCGGGCCACGGGGACGTTGACCCCCGAACCCCCCTACAGGTAACCTCCAGGTAGGAACAGAAAACCAGAAGTTACAATTCTGAAGTACAAAATACTGTGCGATCCTTATTATCATCATTCTTAGGACTTAGAGCTTACCTTAATTATAATATATAATTAATGTATAGTGGAAGAAATCACAAAACGCATGGTTACAAATATGTAAAAATACCACAGTGAAAATAGAATAGGTAATAATAGAGTGAAAATAGTATGTATATATATATATATATATATATATATATATATATATATATATATATATATACATATATATATATATATATATATAATATATATATGGATGCGATATTAACTGGGATCCATATTATATGGCTGGGAACGTAAGAAAGATGGAACACAGAAATATTTCTGGGTTTGGAAATGAGAGGATAATCAGGTTTGATTCGAGGAATGGGAAGAGCAGTTTTATTTCCTTGGATCAAGAGCCTTTCATCAGCGTTGAAGAACCTTCCCTTCTTGCCCCCTCCACCTCTCTTGCCCCATGAAGGGGTCGCCTGGTTCAGCAAGTGGCTACTGGAATTCAATCACACTAAATGCGAAGCGAAGAGGAGGAAACGGATGGGAAGTGACCAGGAAAAAAGCTGTTAAAGGTAGGTCACTCATCAGGGAGAGAGAGGGAGGGAGAGGGAGGGAGAGGGAGGGAGAGAGAGAGAGAGAGAGAGAGAGAGAGAGAGAGACAGCGTGAAACAAGCTTTTATGCCACAAGACAGGCAGAAAGCAGCAACTTCACTCTGGCTGTACCCTTCTCCAGAACATCACTCCTTCTGAGATCATATATACCCAGGATGACTCGAGTATGGAACACATTCGTACAGCATAATGATGTCAACGAGATAACGTCAGTTGATCAAATGAAAATGCTGGCCCACAAATGGCTCCAACATCATCCTGTTCCCTACTTGTATGTCTCATAACAATAAAAATGCTTTCAAATGAGCTGATGTAGGTAACAGCTCTTAGCTTGTCAATAAAGTTAGGAATCCTTAACCTGTAAATAGCTTGTCAATAAAACTAGGGATCCTTAACCTTGTCAAACCCTGTGTAAAGAGAGAGAGAGAGAGAGAGAGAGAGAGAGAGAGAGAGAGAGAGAGAGAGAGAGAGAGAGAGAGAGAGAGAGAGAGAGAGAGAGAGAGAGAGAGAGAGAGAGAAGAGAGAGAATTAACGTGTGCGATATGCACACTAGGGCAAAGAACGGTGAATCACATCATCCTTCGTGACGCAGGACAGATAAGAGGAGAGAGGAATAGAAGTCAGAGTATTGTTGTAATAATAACCTGTAAAAACACATAACATCGTTGCAGCAATAACCCACAAATAACCCACAATATGAAGACGGAATTATTTTTTGAGAATTCATTTATAAAAGAATTCGGCGTTTTGAGAACTGTCTGAGGCGGTCTGACATGTTTGAAATTCTAGCTACAATTTGCACATAAGTATCAGAATTGATGTTAAACTGGGTTTCAGTCCGTCTTGGACAGAGTTGGAACTGACTTGCTTAGGCCAGTAAGCCTGCTGCAGTGCTCCTTCTTTATGCTCTGTTTTATGTTAAGTCGCGAGAGAAGAATAGATATTCAGCTAAAAAAATCTTATGGGTTCTAAGTGAGGCTGGCTGAACATTTTCTACTCTTACTACCCCTATATTTTTTGAGTAATGATTTATTAACTTGATTAATATCGTTAGACAGAGGAATACATATCAAATTTCTTCTGTCCTACAGATATCAATATTTACGTTTCTAACATTTCCTAGAGGTAGAACGCGTTCCTAGGACGCAGGAGACGTGACCTATCTGCCAGTCCTCGTCTTCCCGGACAAATATGTCACCGAACTCTTTTGGGAACTTGATTGCGTACGTTCCCCATAATATATTAAAGTTCAGATAATCTTTTTTCCCTAAATGCATCCATTAAGACTTAGAGAACTAAATACAAAGTTTGGGCATCGCTGGGTGTGTCATCTCAATAAACGTAGGTTACATGGGCTTATTTCTCTTATACTGCTCTCTCTTGAGCCTCCCCTCGCCTTCTCCCTCTCTTTCCCTCCTCTCCTTCTCCTTCAAGGACGCCACTTGAACGAGGGCCAAGAATGTAGGATGATGGTTGCAAGGCTTCGTGAAATCCCTAATTTGGACCTTTAATCCTTGAAGGTCTCGTCAGACGGATGAGGAGGAGTGAGCTTGCAGACGCTCGGGGGATTAGAGGAACGATGGGGGGATTGTGAGGTGTGGAGGAGGGGATGAGGGTGGGGAGGTGAGAGAGAAAGAGGGTAAGGGAGATATGAAGCTGAGGGGTGGAAGAAAGCAGGAGGGAGAAGAGCCGAGGAGAGAGGAAGCAGTAAGAAACAAGAGAAGAGGGAGGCGGTGAGAGGTGACACATTGCTCAATGGCTCGCAACCGAAATAATTTGGGTTCGAGTCTCGGATACGGAAAACCACATGGGCTAATCTACTTATATCTCCGGGTGCTGTTTACCTAGTAGTAAACAGTTACCTGGGTATCAATAGACGGTTGAGAGTGGCTTTTCGGTGTAAGAGAATATCTTACAGCTCAGCTTGGAAATAATCTAATAGTTCTTGTAAAATGTGGGAAGCAGATGAATTTTTCCCACTGAAGCGGCTAATTTATTGTGCACTGGGGCAGATAATGAGGATGTTCCCATTAGTTAGCGTGATGGTATCTAAACTGTTAACTACATCACCCACACCTGCCGCAGGAAAACACACCTTCTGTCTTGCCTTCTTATCACTATTAGAGAAAACCCCATCCATGTATCGATTCCAAGAATCCCACCACAAGAATGTCCGAATGTTCATTTTCTTACATGTTGAGGCATTTGTCCTACCCGTTTCATTATCCGCAACTGCACATTCACCCAGAAGAACACTAGAGGTCCCTGTTCTCTAACTCTACTTAACCTTCTTCAATTTCATCCTCCTAACTCTTCTGGAAATCACTTTCCATTCCTTACAGCCACCATTTTCTCCTTCATTTCTGCCAACCATTTCACTTTTTTTTATTGCACTCACTATCCTTCTTATCCATATGAGATATTAATTTCTCGTTCTCCTCCCTAAGAACTTCTTAAGAGCCTCATCCACTAGAAATAAAACATCTTTTGCAACTCTTAACTCCGAGAAGAGACAGATGCAGTTTAATATAGACAAATTCAAAGTTCTAAGCCTTGGAAAAGAAATTAACCATGGCACTTATAAACTCAATAAATTAGATCTTAATCACTCTGAATGCGAAAAAGATTTAGTTTTGGTGAGCAGTAATCTAAAGCCAAGACAACAGTAAGTGCTCACGATAAAACAAATATACTGCCTGGCTTCATACCAAGAAGAATGAATAACAGGAATCCCCAGGTTATTCTTAGTTCTGTATAACGTTGGTAAGGCTTCATTTATATATGCTCCACAGTTCTGGTTACCGTATTACAGAATGGACACAAATGCGCTGGAAAACGTACAGAGAAGGATGACAAAGTTGAATTAAGGCATAGAATTAAGGGGAAGAATTAAGGCGTAGAATTAAGGGGATATGATTGAAGTGAATAAATGGAAAAAAGGAATTAATAATGGGTATGTAAATAACGTGCTAAAAATGTCTAGCCATAATATGATTCGCAACAATAGGTTCAAGATGGAAAAAAATAGATTTAGAAAGGATATAGGAGAGCACTGGTTTGGCAATAAAGTTGTGAATGAGTGGAATAAACTCCTGAACATTGTCAATGAAGCTAAAATCATGTGTAGCTATAATAATAGGTTAGACAGTACATGAGTGAGTGTGAGATAGACATGCCTAGCTTGGGCCAATATGCCTACTGAAGTGATTCTTCTCTTTTACGTTCTCGAGTTCTAAAACTCTTACGGTGCCCCGTGTCCTGGTGGCTAAAGCTCTCGCTTCACTCGACACGAGTCTGAGTTCGATACCCAGCGAGGGTAGAACATTGGGATTGTTACTTTACACCGGTTGTCTATGTTCCCCATCAGTAAAATAAGTGTTAGTTAACTGGTATGAGTTGCATCCTGGAACAAAACTGACCTAATTTACCGGAAATGCTCTGCATAACAAGCGCTTTCTATATAGTAGTATGTCATTGATGTCAGGCCTATATACCTTGTACGTTGGAAACGGGAAGGAAAATCATGATGACAATGTAGTTGTGAATATGGTAAAGGTAATGCTCTTATGTGCTTAATGTAATTAATGTAATTAAGCACAAAAGATCAGTGTAGCAGGGATGGGCCACTCCAAAAATGACACACATTTACCCAGTAGTGTTAGGGGAAGGTGTCATTCAATTAGTGTAAGCTAGCTTAACCTGAGTAATGTAATTTAACCTAACACAGCATAACCTATACTAATCTATTCTAACCCCGGAGGGTTAGCCACCCAGGATAACCCAAGAAAGTCAGTGCGTCATCGAGGACTGTCTAACTTATTTCCATTGGGGTTGAGGCCTCAATCTTGTCCCCCAGGATGCGACCCACACCAGTCGACTAACACCCAGGTACCTATTTGCTGCTAGGTGAACAGGACAACAGGTGTAAGGAAACGTGTCGAAATGTTTCCACCCGCCGGGAATCGAACCCGGGCCCTCCGTGTGTGAAGCGGGAGCTTTAGCCACCAGGCCACTTAACTAGAGTAACTTAACTAGAGTAACTTAATATTAAAAACATCTAGCGTTCTGATACGAAAGAATAAGAGCACAATGCCACTAACTAGCAATACCATGTCTGGAACAATTTATAACTAACAGCACCATACCTGGAACAATTTACAAATCGCAATACCATGTCTAGAACAATTTACAACTAACAGCACCATGCCTGGAGCAATTTACAAATCGTAATACCATGTCTGGAACAATTTACAACTTGTATTGCCATGTCTGGAACAATTTATAAGTCGCAATACCATGTCTGGAACACTTTACATCTCGCAATACCATATCTGAAACAATTTGCAACCCGCAATATCATGTTTTGGAACAATTTACAACTAACTTACAATACCATGGCTGAAACAGTACACAATTAACAGACAATTTGGAGAAACTTCAAACTCGGTATCTTCGGGACCATTGTCAGATGTCATGTAGCTCGAGTGCTAGCGCACATTAGGACGTGTTTCCTTAAGACACCTGCTGTCCCTGTTCACCTAGCAGTGAAATAGGTACCTGGGTGTTAGTCGACTGGTGTGGGTCGCATCCTGGGACAAAACTGACGTAATTTGCCCGAAATGCTCTGCATATTCTAAGGGCTTTCTATATAGTTGTATGTCACTGATGTCAGCTAGGTTTGTATACTTTGTGCTTGTAGAAATACAGATTATTATTCCCTCTACTTATTGACAACCCAGGATGGAGCGAAACGTCGTCTAGCGTTTCTTCTCTAAATTTTGGATTTAGACCTTGTTTTGCTTTTCCTGGAGGCGAGAGGAGTGATCGACGAGGAGAGGCTAAGTATATATTAAAGGACAGGCGCAGAGGAGACATGATAAACACGTACATGATACCCAGACGGTTTAATAGAGCAGAAACAGAGAGAGTGAAAGGAGGGGATCATGCAGGAGTGAGCAAAAATGCAAGTTCAAGACGCAAATGAGCCACAAGGATAAATAGCAATACATTATCATCCAGGGTAATCAGGAGCTGAACAGCCTGAACTCAGAGGCCGTAGGGGGGTGGGTGGGGGGACCCTCAGAGGCGTGTAATGACAGGGGGTCCTCAGAGGCGTCGTGTTGTCCTCAGAGGTCGTAAACGGGGGGTCCTCAGAGGCGTCGTAAGGGGGGTGGGTGGGGGGGACGGGGGGTCGCCCCGGGTGACACCATTTAGGGGGTGACACCATAGAGCCTCTAAAGAAGGTGACACTAATGCCCAAAACAGTGCTGCGCCAACATAAGAGAAGAATCCTTCGTTTCTATATAGCCTATTATATATTAACAAAGTACAACTAAGCCTATATAGGGAAAATAATTGATTTTGATGATGAGATAGAGGATTTTGCAGAATTGAAGGCAAGGAAATGTAAGA
The DNA here is from genome assembly GCF_038502225.1 of Cherax quadricarinatus. Lineage (NCBI taxonomy): Eukaryota > Metazoa > Arthropoda > Malacostraca > Decapoda > Parastacidae > Cherax > Cherax quadricarinatus. The sequence goes on from NC_091317.1 coordinate 15,470,250, forward strand.
TCAGATTCACTGAGATGTTACCTGTACTCAAGGTCAAATCGGAACTAGTGTTTCTCTGATATTGCAATGTTTTTCTTTATTTTCCAAGTTTTTTGTTTTTGTTTTTGCATTGTAGAATTGAATAAATGTTGGATCTGTTGGTGTACTCAAAGTGGCACTTGAGTTTATGTTTCCTCAGTATTACTACGATTATTTATTTTATCATTAATAAGGTGGAGAAGTATTCTCCTGTTCAGTTTATGGCCCTTAAACGTTCTCATTGTTGAATATTTGTTATTGGTCATGCAGTAGTGACGTAACTGGTCATGCAGTAGTGACATAACTGGTCATGCAGTAGTGACATAACTGGTCATGCAGTAGTGACATAACTGGTCATGCAGTAGTGACATAACTGGTCATGCAGTAGTGACATAACTGGTCATGCAGTAGTAACATAACTGGTCATGCAGTAGTGACATAACTGGTCATGCAGTAGTGACGTAACTGGTCATGCAGTAGTGACGTAACTGGTCATGCAGTAGTGACGTAACTGGTCATGCAGTAGTGACATAACTGGTCATGCAGTAGTGACATAACTGGTCATGCAGTAGTGACATAACTGGTCATGCAGTAGTAACATAACTGGTCATGCAGTAGTGACATAACTGGTCATGCAGTAGTGACGTAACTGGTCATGCAGTAGTGACGTAACTGGTCATGCAGTAGTGACATAACTGGTCATGCAGTAGTGACGTAACTGGTCATGCAGTAGTGACGTAACTGGTCATGCAGTAGTGACGTAACTAGTCATGCAGTAGTGACGTAACTGGTCATGCAGTAGTGACGTAACTGGTCATGCAGTAGTGACGTAACTGGTCATGCAGTAGTGACGTAACTGGTCATGCAGTAGTGACGTAACTGGTCATGCAGTAGTGACGTAACTGGTCATGCAGTAGTGACGTAACTGGTCATGCAGTAGTGACATAACTGGTCATGCAGTAGTGACGTAACTGGTCATGCAGTAGTGACGTAACTGGTCATGCAGTAGTGACGTAACTGGTCATGCAGTAGTGACGTAACTGGTCATGCAGTAGTGACATAACTGGTCATGCAGTAGTGACGTAACTGGTCATGCAGTAGTGACGTAACTGGTCATGCAGTAGTGACATAACTGGTCATGCAGTAGTGACGTAACTGGTCATGCAGTAGTGACATAACTGGTCATGCAGTAGTGACGTAACTGGTCATGCAGTAGTGACATAACTGGTCATGCAGTAGTGACGTAACTGGTCATGCAGTAGTGACGTAACTGGTCATGCAGTAGTGACATAACTGGTCATGCAGTAATGACGTAACTGGTCATGCAGTAGTGACGTAACTGGTCATGCAGTAGTGACGTAACTGGTCATGCAGTAGTGAAATAACTGGTCATGCAGTAGTGAAATAACTGGTCATGCAGTAGTGACATAACTGGTCATGCAGTAGTGACGTAACTGGTCATGCAGTAGTGACATAACTGGTCATGCAGTAGTGACATAACTGGTCATGCAGTAGTGACATAACTGGTCATGCAGTAGTGACGTAACTGGTCATGCAGTAGTGACGTAACTGGTCATGCAGTAGTGAAATAACTGGTCATGCAGTAGTGAAATAACTGGTCATGCAGTAGTGACATAACTAGTCATGCAGTAGTGACGTAACTGGTCATGCAGTAGTGAAATAACTGGTCATGCAGTAGTGAAATAACTGGTCATGCAGTAGTGACATAACTGGTCATGCAGTAGTGACGTAACTGGTCATGCAGTAGTGACATAACTGGTCATGCAGTAGTGACATAACTGGTCATGCAGTAGTGACGTAACTGGTCATGCAGTAGTGACGTAACTGGTCATGCAGTAGTGACATAACTGGTCATGCAGTAGTGACATAACTGGTCATGCAGTAGTGACATAACTGGTCATGCAGTAATGACATAACTGGTCATGCAGTAGTGACATAACTGGTCATGCAGTAGTGACATAACTGGTCATGCAGTAGTGACGTAACTGGTCATGCAGTAGTGACATAACTGGTCATGCAGTAGTGACATAACTGGTCATGCAGTAGTGACATAACTGGTCATGCAGTAGTGACATAACTGGTCATGCAGTAGTAACATAACTGGTCATGCAGTAGTGACATAACTGGTCATGCAGTAGTGACGTAACTGGTCATGCAGTAGTGACGTAACTGGTCATGCAGTAGTGACATAACTGGTCATGCAGTAGTGACGTAACTGGTCATGCAGTAGTGACGTAACTGGTCATGCAGTAGTGACATAACTGGTCATGCAGTAGTGACGTAACTGGTCATGCAGTAGTGACGTAACTGGTCATGCAGTAGTGACATAACTGGTCATGCAGTAGTGACGTAACTGGTCATGCAGTAGTGACGTAACTGGTCATGCAGTAGTGACATAACTGGTCATGCAGTAGTGACGTAACTGGTCATGCAGTAGTGACGTAACTGGTCATGCAGTAGTGACATAACTGGTCATGCAGTAGTGACATAACTGGTCATGCAGTAGTGACATAACTGGTCATGCAGTAGTGACATAACTGGTCATGCAGTAGTGACATAGCTGGTCATGCAGTAGTGACATAACTGGTCATGCAGTAGTGACATAACTGGTCATGCAGTAGTGACGTAACTGGTCATGCAGTAGTGACATAACTGGTCATGCAGTAGTGACGTAACTGGTCATGCAGTAGTGACATAATTGGTCATGCAGTAGTGACATAACTGGTCATGCAGTAGTGACGTAACTGGTCATGCAGTAGTGACATAACTGGTCATGCAGTAGTGACATAACTGGTCATGCAGTAGTGACATAACTGGTCATGCAGTAGTGACGTAACTGGTCATGCAGTAGTGACGTAACTGGTCATGCAGTAGTGACATAACTGGTCATGCAGTAGTGACATAACTGGTCATGCAGTAGTGACGTAACTGGTCATGCAGTAGTGACATAACTGGTCATGCAGTAGTGACATAACTGGTCATGCAGTAGTGACGTAACTGGTCATGCAGTAGTGACATAACTGGTCATGCAGTAGTGACGTAACTGGTCATGCAGTAGTGACATAACTGGTCATGCAGTAGTGACATAACTGGTCATGCGGTAGTGACGTAACTGGTCATGCAGTAGTGACATAACTGGTCATGTGGTAGTGACGTAACTGGTCATGCAGTAGTGACATAACTGGTCATGCAGTAGTGACATAACTGGTCATGCAGTAGTGACATAACTGGTCATGCAGTAGTGACATAACTGGTCATGCAGTAGTGACATAACTGGTCATGCAGTAGTGACGTAACTGGTCATGCAGTAGTGACATAACTGGTCATGCAGTAGTGACGTAACTGGTCATGCAGTAGTGACATAACTGGTCATGCAGTAGTGACGTAACTGGTCATGCAGTAGTGACATAACTGGTCATGCAGTAGTGACGTAACTGGTCATGCAGTAGTGACGTAACTGGTCATGCAGTAGTGACATAACTGGTCATGCAGTAGTGACGTAACTGGTCATGCAGTAGTGACATAACTGGTCATGCAGTAGTGACATAACTGGTCATGCAGTAGTGACATAACTGGTCATGCAGTAGTGACATAACTGGTCATGCAGTAGTGACATAACTGGTCATGCAGTAGTGACATAACTGGAGTTTCCCCCCATCCCCCCCGCCCTTAAATTTCATAGGGGTGACACCAAAGATGCTGCCCCGGGTGACACCAACTCTAGCGATGCATCTGGGCAAACTTTACACGCAGTTTGAAGGACTGGTACAACCTTAATAAATGGAGCTAGTGAAATTAGTAGTGAACGTGTGAGAAAGGAAGTTAGTGAAAGCGGAAGTGAATCAATGACAAAAGGAACTAGTGAAGGCAAATCATGTGTAGCTAAGAGCAGAGGCGAGTAGATGAGAATCAGACTCATTAAACTCGACAGTGAGAACAACTTGAACGCATTTACACAGAGTCACATTGTCCAGGAATGAGATCCACAAGAAGATGGAATGGACTACAGTCACTGCAAACTTTAGCTTTAAATAGTCATACAAAAAGTAAATATTACGAGCTACTACGACTCTGTCTGACTATGTTCTCTACACATATGCTGCTATGTATGATAATTCTATGTAACTGTATTTGTGTATACCTGAATAAACTTACTTACTTACTTACTTACTATGAGCAGAGCTCTGCTACCGTAACTATACATGGATAATCAATATGAAACCTCATATACAATGTATACATATACATAAACAGGTCGTATACATCAAGAGGTGCATTTACGTAGGAGTGTATACACGAGGAGTGTATATTAACTTTCTTTCAGGGAATAAATATATTTGGCTGGTATACAGGTGATAAAAACCAAAATGACGCTTCTGCAGTTGACAGACTTCATATATAAAACCAAAACACACACACACACACACACAAACACACACACACACACACACACACACACACACACACACAAACACACACACACAAACACACACACACACACACACACACACACCTCCATTGGATTTTATATGTGAAAAAAGCCTTGATATTTTAAAGCTTCTAACTAGACAATAGAGAGAACCAACAAAGGGATGGTAGAAATATTGTACATGGTTTAACACGAGACTAGCGGACACACAAATGAGGCTCTATGTTTGGTCTTGAACGACACTGGAATAATTCCTGGCTTTCTCCTCGGCTTTCACGCTCGCCCACAGGTTTCTCCTCGGCTTTCACGGCACCCCACACTACTCTCTCTCGCACCTCTATTGGCCGTGGGGTTAGTGCCAGAAACTTATTTATATGTACGAGAGACTGGGATATATAATTAGTGGAGGGAGAGAAAGAGAGAGTCAGAGAGGAAGGAGGGAGGGAGGGAGAGAGAGAGAGAGAGAGAGAGAGAGAGAGAGAGAGAGAGAGAGAGAGAGAGGGGATAAGGACACCGAGATACTGAAAGGACTGTTAAGGGAAACTCATTAAACTCGCCGTCTCCGGAGAGCATAGCTCCTCGGACGGGAAAACAGAGCAGTTTACACAAGCATCACTTTCCAGATTCCACCCATCTAGGGAAGACCGAACCCCTCCTTCCCCATCCCCCCCACCGCTGCTCACCACCACGGACAGACACAGACCCCCCCACCGCCGCTTAACACTACGGACCGACACCGGCCCCCTGCCACTGATCACCACCACGGATCGACATCGACCTCCCCTCCGCTGCTCACCATCATGGACCGACACCGACCCGCCGCTGCTCATCACCACAGACCGACATCGGCCCTGTCTCTCACCACCACGGACTAGTACGTAACCTCCCGCGCCCACGTGACCTCCCACGCCTTCGTAACCTCCTACGGCCCCAGAATTAAAAGATATTCAGACATTAATTACTACTGTGAAAGTAGCGGATATATTGAAACTCTTGATGCACTTGAGGACTCGATTCCGCCCTTGAGAATGTTATTACGACGGCATGAATGATTGCGAGTGAATGTTACCTGCAGGAAATGATAAATGATGAGAAGTGGGAATGGCAGTGTATAAGCATGATTCATTATTCATAGATATATACGGGGGGGGGTACAGTGCATGATACGATACGTGTACGTGCCTTAATGACACATACACACACACACACACAAACACATAATACACACAATACATTCACACGCACACACACACACATAGCTGAGTATCGACCCCTGCAACCACAATTAGGTGATTACAATTAGGTGAGTACACACACACACACACACACACACACACATACACACATACACACACACACACACACACACACACACACACACACACACACACACACAAAGTCATGAAGATTGGGGAGGGGCAAAGAAGACTGCAGACAGAGTATAGGCTAGGTGGACAAAGACTACAGACCTCACTCAGGGAGAAAGACCTTGGGGTGACCATAACACCGAGCACGTCACTGGAGGCACACATCAACCAAATAACTGCTGCAGCATACCTTAACAAGGAATCGTTCAAGACACTGTACACTGTGTATGTTAGGCCCATACTGGAGTATGCAGCACCAGTCTGGAACCACACCTGGTCAAGCACGTCAAGAAGTTAGAGAAAGTACAAAGGTTTGCAACAAGGCTAGTCCCAGAGCTCAGGGGAATGTCGTACGAGGAAAGGTTGAGGGAAATCGGACTGACGACACTGGAGGACAGAAGTGTCAGGGGAGACATGATAACGACATACAAGATACTGCGGGGAATAGACAAGGTGGACAGAGATAGGATGTTTCAGAGAGGGGACACAGAAACAAGGGGTCACAACTGGAAGCTGAAGACTCAGACGAGTCACAGGGACGTTAGGAAGTATTTCTTCAGTCACAGAGTCGTCAGGAAGTGGAATAGCCTAGCAAGTGAAGTAGTGGAGGTAGGAACCATACATAGTTTTAAGAAGAGGTATGACAAAGCTCAGGAAGCAGAAAGGGAGAGGACCTAGTAGCGATCAGTGAAGAGGCGGGGCCAGGAGCTGAGACTCGTCTCCTGCAACCACAATTAGGTGAGCACACACACACACACACACACACACACACACACACACACACACACACACACACGCGCGCGCGCGCGCGCGCGCCTCTGTGCACCGTGTACATGTCAGGCCCATACTGGAGTATGCACCACTAGTATGGAACCCACACCTGGTCGAGCACGTCAAGAGATTAGAGAAAGTACAGAGGGTTGCAGGAAGACTAGTCCTAGAGCTAAGGAGCATGTCCTACGAAAAGAGTTCAATGGAAATCGACCTGACGACACTGGAGGACAGGATGGATAGGGGAGACATGATAATGACATATAAAATACTGAGAGGAATTGACAAGGTGGATAGGGATAGGATGTTGCAGAGATGGAACACAACAAGGGGTCACAACTGGAAGTTGAAGACTCAGTGGAGTCACAGGGATGTTAAGAAGTATTTCTTCGGACATAAAGTTTTCAGGAAGCGGAACAATCTGGAGTATGATGTAGTGGAGGCAGTGTCCATACATGGCTTTAAGAAAAGGTATGATAAAGCTCACTGGGCAAGGAGAGAGTAGGTCTAGTAGCGACCAGCGAAGAGGCGGGGCCAGGAGTTGTGAATCGGCATTGCAACCACAAATAGGCGAGTACACACACACGCGCGAATGATGCAAACAGATTTCTGATCTGTTTCATTCTGGTATACTATCCTTGCCTCAATCATCTAGATAACGGAAGACAGTAAATAGTCCTCAGCAGATAGTCTAGTCTCACTGAGGACGTTCAAGACTTCCACTGTTTGCCTTTTTCACGTAAAGACTCTCTCTCTCTTTCTCTTTGAAGCTTAGAGCTTTCTCGTCAACGTCCAGTCTTGCTTGTATGGATGTGTAAATCAGTCTCCTACTTTTCTATCTTTGAATCAGGTTGATAACAGTAGACAGTCCTTAATCTACAGTAGATAGAACCCGTTAGTCCTCAGTAGACAGCCTCGGTGTGGCCTTCCCAAGTACTCTGCTATAAATAACAAAAAAAAAAAAAAAGGCACAATACAGTGACTGGAACAATACACAAATAACCCGCACATAGAAGAGAAGAGCTTACGACGACGTTTCGGTCCGACTTGGACCGTAAGCTCCTCTCTTCTATGTGCGGGTTATTTGTGTACTCTGCTCTCTTTAAAATGTACTCCTATGCATTCCTATGACCTCGCATGTATTTCTATGACCTTATATGTATTCCTGTAACCTCCCATGTATTCCCATGATCTTCCATTTACTCCTATGACCTCCCATGTACTCCTATGACCTCCCATGTACTCATATGACCTCTCATGTATTTCTATGGCCTCCCATGTATTCTTATGGTCTCCAGACTGGAAGAGGACGCAGGTGAGGGCCCTTCATGGCTGGAGGCGGCCAGTGATGCAATACACTGGGCTGGCATCTATTGAAAGCGATATATTGCAACACTTCGAGGGACATTAAGGCGAGGCTGAGGCCGAGAGAGAGAGAGAGAGAGAATGAATTCAAACAGATTGGTGTGGTACGTATCTCGCTAAGACCGTAACAGCTTGATGGCAAAATTTACAGATCCATCTCAATTCTCAAACTAAGGGGAAAGGGGAAGGAGGATGAGTAGAGAGGTAACGATGAACCTTCCTTACTCAACCAGCATTCAACAATTTAACCCACCTTCACCATTCATTCATACTTCCGCTACAATAAAATAACATTTTAGCACATTTTCATTATTTTTTTTTTAACATTTCACACATTTTTCAAATATGGAAAAGTCATAAAAATCTATCTTTATTTCATATTTCGACTTTTCAGAGAAATTGGAGGCATTTTCTAACATCACTTCTTAGCTTGATTTCAAACTCTGTCCCAAGAGAGGTTTTCTGGTGCAGCGTAGCCCCAGGCTAGGCTGACCATAACTTCTTTGATTCAAGCCGAGACATTTTTTAGGGGGCATGTAAGTACCCCTGTCTTCTAATAACATATTCATTTTTCCACTATAATTTACCTTGTCCACAATTACTATCGCATTTACTTTGTTTGGTAAGGTTAGGTCCGGATCTTCCCTTAATTCATGGTATAATTTAACAAATCTTTGAGGACAATTGTGTTGCAGAGATCTAAGCTTCGCGATAGTAATTATGGACAAGGTAGATTATAGTGGAAAAATTAACCTGTTATTAAAAGACGGGTTAACTTAACGTGCCTCTTAAGATTTTGAAAAAAACAAAAAACAAAAACGAATATATACATGAAATATAAAGTAGGTATATATTTTTTTATGCAGACAACAGATAAAATGTACCAATTTATGAATTAAGGATTACAGAATGAAAAAAAAAATGAAATATGGAGTCATTCTGGAGAATCATTCGTATTTTTTTCGCTAGAATGAGTTTTCACTTAGTAATCATTTGTTATTTTTCTAGTTTCTTATAAAACTTGCTGCAACTTGAATTAATGTTTACGTTTCAGTACATTAGCCCTTTTACTGTGAATTCAGTCATTCTACCTCTTTCCTGAGACCATTTATTGTTCATCAGCGATGTTGTTTTTATCTGGGACAACATGACAAACTGACCGGGACTTCCGGACAAGACTTTAAAACTGGGACAATCTCGGTCGATACAGGATGTATGGTAAGCCTACGCCAGTCCCCGGTACTTCGATGCTTCCTACAGGAAGACAGGAAGATCGAACAATGTGGATAAGTTTCTTACCACATGGAAGCTAGTGTCCAAATTTCCTTAACAAGAATGAGTATATTAGGACACAGATACAGCCCAACACAAATTCCAACTATTCGTCAACTTGTCGGTATTGTGTACCACTAAAGCAATAGGTACAAGGTAATCCTGAGAGACTGAAGCCATGTACCGAGTCAGCTGGAGGCGGAGGTTTGTGGAAAGCTCAAGGCATTTTGAAGAGGATCTGAAACTATGTGAAAACACGTCGAGGAGATTTTCCTCTCTTTTGTCTGAGTTCCAGGAGGTGCGTCACCTTCCAGGAAGTGCAGCAGGAAGTGTGGAAGAGGCATTCCAGGAGACTCTTGCCCTCTAGAGTGTTGCTTGTGAGATGATGGGAAAGAGGGAAGGAGCTTGCAAGATGTAGGGAAGGACTGAAGGGAGAAATGGACAAGTACTGCACTTCGGGCACCTTTATTAAAAAGAACTGGGTTAAGGGACCTTCAAACACACTTCATATAAAGTGTATTTGAGGTGATCAGAGTTCCAGGACAGACACAACTTCAATAAAAGTGTCTTGGGTGACTGCAATCGTGTCCAGTTCCCTCCAGTTCTTGCTACGTGGAAGGAAGGGCCATGATTCATGGCCTCTTTCCTCACTGGCTGCTCATGAAGCAGATTTTCAGCGATTTCAGTGATCCTCGCAGATTTAGATATCGTAGGGCATCTATCTCATGACTGAGGAGTTGTAGAAATGATGTCGTACACTGATGTCGATTTTCATTGTAATTATGATTGGGAATATTCAGGTGTATAACATTACTGATGGATGGAAACAACAACATACCGAACTTCGTGAGTATCTTGCACATCGTGACCACGTCTGACCTGGTTCTCTTCCAGTGTTGTAAAGTTTTGTGTTGTTTGATGGTGCTCTGGTTTTTGTTGACAGATTATGATAAACAGAATAAAAAATGTGTGTGTGTGTGTGTGTGTGTGTGTGTGTGTGTGTGTGCGAGAGAGAGAGAGAGAGAGAGAGAGAGAGAGAGAGAGAGAGAGAGAGAGAGAGAGAGAGAGAGAGAGAGAGAGAGCAGACAATAGTGCCACAAGAGACATCATAAAATGACCAGCTCAGGAAGTGCCTCTGGCGTTCCTACCTTTTATTATTGTTACCTGACCTTGGAGGAGCGGAGAAGCGAGTCACTTGGCCCTTATCGTGAGTTTCTCTGTTCTGGCTCGCTCCAGGGTTATAATTCTCGCTAAACCCGGCAGTTCCTGAGATATTTAAGGCCTGAGTATCCTGCCGGGATCTCTCAGTGGTTGAGCACCAGCTCTTGGGCTCCTATCCATGTTCCTAATTTTTATTTTAATCTTCTATATGCTGCCAGATCTTAGTCAGCAGGATGGTGTTCGGCTCTAGGTCTTGGAACCATAGCTAGAAGACCTCATACTACCATTCTTTGAAGTTTTAATATCGATTTTTATTTAGATTTTGTGTATAAGAACATAAGATAGAAGGAGCACTGCAACAGGCCTACTGACCTATGCTAAACAAGTCTAAGTTACCTACTGCCAGAAGCCAATCAGGTTCAATTCACATCCACCCACATCCACTCAGCACACCCACTCACTGAGTATACATTTTTTTTCAATGATCTTGAGGGTACACAGGCGTTATAGGTACAGTAAACTCTTGTTAAGATTCTTTATTTAGCCCAGTCTTTTATAAATGTGATTGAAAGAGTGCATTCAGAACTGAATACCTCGCGAGGCGTCTCCATAGTGTTATTCACGTTAGATACACTTTCTTTCAATTGGGCGGTGCAGCAGACACATATACACCACCACCTGGACCAAACTCACTGGTGGGCGGTGCAGCAGACACATATACACCACCACCTGGACCAAACTCACTGGTGGGCGGTGCAGCAGACACATATACACCACCACCTGGACCAAACTCACTGGTGGGCGGTGCAGCAGACACATATACACCACCACCTGGACCAAACTCACTGGTGGGCGGTGCAGCAGACACATATACACCACCACCTGGACCAAACTCACTCGTGGGCGGTGCAGCAGACACAGGATGTTACGTCACTGATGACTGATCATACTGATGCCAGGTGGATTAAGGGTTTTTCCAGAATATCGTAAATAAAATTATAGATTTATCGTAGTTTCTCGTATAGCGTCATTGATTTTCCCATATAGTCCTATATGTACTCTGTAATCATATAATAGGCTATATAGAAACAAAAAATTTTTCTCTTATGTTGCTGCAGCACTGTTTTGGTCATTAGTGTCACCTTCTTTAGAGGCTCTATGGTGTCACCTCTTGATGGTGTCACCCCTTGATGGTGTCACCCTTTGATGGTATCACCCCTTGATGGTGTCACCCGGGGCAGCACGCCCTCCCACGCCCCTCTTACGACGCCACTGGGATAGCCCGATAAAGTTACTGTGACTTATTTTCTCAGGGGTCCTTTGAGGTCTGTTGAGGAAGAGGTTTAATGGGAAGAAGGTTGAGTTTGAGTGTGGCTGTCTGTTAGACGGCATCACTGACCAGGGCGGCTGCTATCTTCTTGAGTTCTTTTTTTTTAAATTATCGTTGTTCTTGGTA
>NC_091317.1:15492109-15501703 GCF_038502225.1 Cherax quadricarinatus
TTGAGAAGATTAATAATTATAAACTATTTGAGAAGATTAATAATTAGAAACTATTTGAGAAGATTAATAATTATAAACTATTTGAGAAGATTAATAATTATAAACTATTTGAGAAGATTAATAATTATAAACTATTTGAGAAGATTAATAATTATAAACTATTTGAGAAGATTAATAATTATAAACTATTTGAGAAGATTAATAATTATAAACTATTTAAGAAGATTAATAATTATAAACTATTTAAGAAGATTAATAATTATAAACTATTTAAGAAGATTAATAATTATAAACTATTTGAGATTAATAATTATAAACTATTTGAGAAGATTAATAATTATAAACTATTTCACACACCAAATAGTCAAGTTTGCTCCTACATACACTTGAAATTCTTTCTCCGACGTCGCCGTACTAGGAGGCAACTTCTAAAATCCTCAGCTCAGCCGCTGAGGATTTTGGAGGTTATCCCAGACATTCCAGGATGCTAGGAATGGGTTCTACAACTTAGGTCACAGAGCACATCAACAGGACAATTGTTCTAAGAATCTGGTCCTCGTTACAGTACACAAGTGTTAAAAATCTGACACTGATTGGATGAAGTGTTCTCGAGTTGCGAACGAAATAATATCGGGAAGTTAGAGGAAGAAAAAATGAGAAAAAAAATTCAGGCAACCTCTTGAAAGTTCCTCATCGGGGATACCTGATTAATAGAACATTAGTCATAGCATTACGAGGGATCTCAGAGGTATCCCTAACTAGGTAACTTTTACTGTGTGTGTGTGTGTGTGTGTGTGTGTGTGTGTGTGTGTGTGTGTGTGTGTGTGTGTGTGTGTGTGTGTGTGTGTGTTTACAGTATGGGCGGCGGAAAAACGTTGGTGTTAATAAAGCACCAAGAATATCTTCAGAACCTTACATAAGCCGTATAAGGTGAGCAGCACAACGCAATCTCAACAAATCTCAGAAGAGCATTCAGGAAACCTGAATATGGAGAGACCTGAGGACCTTACACACGATATATGTTAAGCCAATCACTGAGGAAGCGGCACCAACATGGAACCCACACCTGGTCAAGCACGTGAAGAAACTAGTTGGTACAAACGTTCACAACCAAGCTAGTTGGTGCAAACGTTTACAACCCAGCTAGTTGGTACAAGCGTTCACAACCAAGTTAGTTGGTGCAAACGTTTACAACCAAGTTAGTTGGTGCAAACGTTTACAACCAAGCTAGTTGGTGCAAACGTTTACAACCAAGCTAGTTGGTACAAACGTTCACAACCAAGCTAGTTGGTACTAACGTTCACAACCAAGCTAGTATCAGAAGTGAAAGGAATGTTGAGTGAACTGAAACTGATGACTCTGGCAGAGAAAAGAATAAGATATGATTACGCCAAACAAAATCTTAAGAATTTATTTGTCAGATATCGACAGACTGTTTTAATTAAATAGAACTGGTTCAAGGAGTTACAGGAGGAAGAGGAAGATAGATGAACCAGAGAGATGTAAGGAAGTATTTCGTTAATCTCACGGCGGGTGAAAGATGGAATGACTTGGATGAGGTCTCGACCTCTTAACACAACTCGGCGATTGCAAACACAAACACACACATACAAACACACACATAAAACACACACATACAAACACACACACGCAAACACACACACGCAGACACATACACAAACACACACACGTCACGAAATTAAAGACAGTGCAAAGGTTCGCAACAAGACTAGTCCCGGAACTAAAGGGTATGCCCAACGAGGAGAGTTCAAGGTAAATCAGCTTGACGACACTGGAGGATAGGAGGGATAGAGGGGACATGATAACGACATATATAATACTGAGAGGAACTGACAAGATGGAAATAGAGAGAATGTTTCGAGTGATGGCACACAGAAACAAGGGATGAGTTAGAGGGATGTTAGGAAGTATTTCTTCAGTCACAGAGTTGTCAGGAAGTGGAACAGCCTGGAGTGTGATGTAATATAGCCAGGGTCCATACATAGCTTTAAGAAAAGGTATGATAAAACTCACGGAGCAGGGAGAGTGATCTAGTAGCGACAGTGAAGAGGCGAGGCCAGGAGCTATGAATCGACCCCTGCAACCACAAATAGATGAGTACACGCAGCAGCATCGTCAGTGTTAACATGACTCACCACGTCACTGCCACCGAGGTTTTCAATTATCAACTTGAACAAGTTAATCCATTAGAGTCCTCAGGGACCCGTGGCTAAGTTTTCCCTCACACCAAGCCCTTCTAATGGATATATAATGGCACCATGGTCTACTGGCGCTATGGTAGTGCCACGCACTCTTTTCTCAGATGCTAAAATGGTGATATGTTTGCACGCAGCCTCTCTAATGGATATATAATGGCACCATGTTTGTGCTGATGGTATGGTAGTGCCATACTCTCACCTCCGATGGTAATGGAGAGACAAGACAATCATAGTATAAAATAGTTATAGTAACTTATAATGGCACTATAGTTATGCCTATAATGGCACCATTATATTGATAATGACCCCATAGTTATGCTTTTATTGGTATCTTAGTTATACTTAGGGTACCATAGTTATGCTTATAATGGGACCATAGTTATGCTTTTAATGGCACCATTATGTTGATAATGTTACCATAGTTATGCTCTTAATGGTATTATAGTTATGCTTATGGTACCACAGTTATTCTTATAATGGTGCCATAGTTGTACTTATAATAGTACGATAGTTATGCTTGTAATGGTACAATAGTTATGCTTTTAATGGTACCATTGTGCTTTGACTGATGATGCCATATCTCAGGTTGCCATGATTTCCAGGTAACACAATGGCACCAGAATTTATTGCTAAAATATATGACAATATCAATAACTCTCAGAGAAAAAAATATTTTACAAAATTTTGAGTAAAACTGAAAAAAATTCTCGGCAATAAAGACGTATATTAATTTAAGAATGAATCGTCATAATACCGTGGCTGGAACAATGTATAAGCCACAGTACCGTGGCTGGAACAATGTACAAGCCACAGTACCGTGGCTGGAACAATGTATAAGCCACAGTACCGTGGATGGAACAATGTATAAGCCACAGTACCGTGGCTGGAACAATGTATAAGCCACAGTACCGTGGCTGGAACAATGTATAAGCCACAGTACCGTGGCTGGAACAATGTACAAGCCAAAGTACCGTGGCTGGAACAATGTATAAGCCACAGTACCGTGGCTGGAACAATGTATAAGCCACAGTACCGTGGCTGGAACAATGTATAAGCCACAGCACCGTGGCTGGAACAATGTATAAGCCACAGTACCGTGGCTGGAACAATGTATAAGCCATAGTACCGTGGCTGGAACAATGTATAAGCCACAGTACCGTGGCTGGAACAATGTATAAGCCACAGTACCGTGGCTGGAACAATGTATAAGCCAAAGTACCGTGGCTGGAACAATGTATAAGCCATAGTACCGTGGCTGGAACAATGCATAAGCCACAGTACCGTGGCTGGAACAATGCATAAGCCAAAGTACCGTGGCTGGAACAATGCATAAGCCAAAGTACCGTGGCTGGAACAATGCATAAGCCAAAGTACCGTGGCTGGAACAATGTATAAGCCAAAGTACCGTGGCTGGAACAATGCATAAGCCATAGTACCGTGGCTGGAACAATGCATAAGCCAAAGTACCGTGGCTGGAACAATGCATAAGCCAAAGTACCGTGGCTGGAACAATGTATAAGCCAAAGTACCGTGGCTGGAACAATGTATAAGCCAAAGTACCGTGGCTGGAACAATGTATAAGCCATAGCACCGTGGCTGGAACAATGCATAAGCCAAAGTACCGTGGCTGGAACAATGTATAAGCCAAAGTACCGTGGCTGGAACAATGTATAAGCCAAAGTACCGTGGCTGGAACAATGTACAAGCCAGAGTACCGTGGCTGGAACAATGCATAAGCCACAGTACCGTGGCTGGAACAATGCATAAGCCACAGTACCGTGGCTGGAACAATGTATAAGCCACAGTACCGTGGCTGGAACAATGTATAAGCCACAGTACCGTGGCTGGAACAATGTATAAGCCATAGTACCGTGGCTGGAACAATGCATAAGCCATAGTACCGTGGCTGGAACAATGCATAAGCCATAGTACCGTGGCTGAAACAATGTATAAGACAAAGTACCGTGGCTGGAACAATGTATAAGACAAAGTACCGTGGCTGGAACAATGTATAAGACAATACCGTGGCTGGAACAATGTATAAGACAATACCGTGGCTGGAACAATGTATAAGACAATACCGTGGCTGGAACAATGTATAAGACAATACCGTGGCTGGAACAATGTATAAGACAATACCGTGGCTGGAACAATGTATAAGACAATATCGTGGCTGGAACAATGTATAAGACAATACCGTGGCTGGAACAATGCATAAGACAATACCGTGGCTGGAACAATGCATAAGCCATAGTACCGTGGCTGGAACAATGTATAAGCCACAGTACCGTGGCTTGAACAATGCATAAGCCATAGTACCGTGGCTGGAACAATGCATAAGCCATAGTACCGTGGCTGGAACAATGCATAAGCCATAGTACCGTGGCTGGAACAATGCATAAGCCAAAGTACCGTGGCTGGAACAATGCATAAGACAAAGTACCGTGGCTGGAACAATGCATAAGACAATACCGTGGCTGGAACAATGCATAAGCCAAAGTACCGTGGCTGGAACAATGCATGAGCCATAGTACCGTGGCTGGAACAATGCATAAGCCAAAGTACCGTGGCTGGAACAATGCACAGGCCACAGTACCGTGGCTGGAACAAAGCATAAGCCACAATACCGTGGCTGGAACAATGCATAAGACAATACCGTGGCTGGAATAATGAATAAACCTCAGTACCGTGGCTGGAACAATGCATAAGCCATAGTACCGTGGCTGGAACAATTCACAGGCCACAGTACTGTGGCTGGAACAATGCTCAAGCCACAATACCGTGGCTGGAACAATGCATAAGCCACAGTACCGTGGCTGGAACAATGCTCAAGCCACAATACCGTGGCTGGAACAATGCATAAGCCACAATACCGTGGCTGGAACAATGCATAAGACACACAATACCATGGCTGGAACAATGCTCAAGCCACAATACCGTGGCTGGAACAATGCTCAAACCACAATACCGTGGCTGGAACAATGCATAAGCCACAATACCGTGGCTGGAACAATGCATAAGCCACAATACCGTGGCTGGAACAATGCATAAGACACACAATATCGTGACTAGAACAATACTCAGGCCACAATATCGTGACTGGAACAATGCATAAGCCACACAATACCGAGGCTGGAACAATGTACAAGCCACAATACCGTGGCTGGAACAATGCTCAAGCCCCAAAACCGTGTATAGAACAATGCATAAGACACAATACCGTGGCTGGAATAATGCAAAAGACATACAATACCGTGGCTGGAACAATGCATGAAACACACAATACCGTGGCTGGAACACTGCATGAAACACACAATACCGTGGCTGGAACAATGCATGAAACACACAATACCGTGGCTGGAACAATGCATAAGACACACAATACCGTGGCTGGAATAATGCTCAAGCCACAATATCGTGACTGGAACAATGCAAAAACCACAATACCGTGTCTGGAACAATGCATAAGACACACAATACTGTGGCTGGAACAATGCATAAGATACACAGTACCGTTACTGGAACAATGCATAAACCACACAATACGATTTCTGGAACAATACATAAGACACACAATTCCGTGACTGGAACTATGCATAAGACACACAATATCGTGGCTGGAACAATGCACAGGCCACAATACCGTGGCTGGAACAATGCTCAAGCCACAATACCGTGGCCGGAACAATGCATAAGCCACACAGTACCGTGACTGGAACAATACTCAACTAACCCACAATACCATGGATGGAACAATACAGGACCCTTAATACCCTGATTGGAATAATTCGCACCTAACCCACAATACCCTAGCTGTAACAATTCACAACTAACCCACAATACCCTAGCTGTAACAATTCACAACTAACCCACAATACCCTAGCTGTAACAATTCACAACTAACCCACAATACTCTAGCTGTAACAATTCACAACTAACCCACAATACCCTAGCTGTAACAATTCACAACTAACCCACAATACCCTAGCTGTAACAATTCACAACTAACCCACAATACCCTAGCTGTAGCAATTCACAACTAACCCACAATACTCTAGCTGTAACAATTCACAACTAACCCACAATACTCTAGCTGTAACAATTCACAACTAACCCACAATACTCTAGCTGTAACAATTCACAACTAACCCACAATACCCTAGCTGTAACAATTCACAACTAACCCACAATACCCTAGCTGTAACAATTCACAACCCACAATACCCTAGCTGTAACAATTCACAACTAACCCACAATACCCTAGCTGTAACAATTCACAACTAACCCACAATACCCAGGCTGTAACAATTCACAACCCACAATACCCAGGCTGGAACAATTCACAACTAACCCACAATACCCTAGCTGTAACAATTCACAACTAACCCACAATACCCTGGCTGGAACAATTCTCCACTTGTAAAAAAAGTGGGTTTAAAGTGCATGGGACACAATGAATGAAAGTCAGTCTAAGGTTTGTGTAATGTAATAGACTAAGAAAATCTTATGTAAGCATAAAACAAAATACAAATACAATCTTAAGTTGGCTAAGACAAGTGGAACTGGAGACAATATTAGGTAAACATGAGGTGAGGGGAGTTGAAAATCTAGAAGGGAGAGGTAAGTAGGTTTGAGGAAAGGAGGAAGGGAAGAGTCAGGGAAACACAGATGGGACAGAATGCCAGGTTATGGTAGACTCTGGAGGCACTGTCACAGTCATGTCACAATACTGAAACTATGTATAGTGCCAAAACAAAAGCATTCACATTGCTAAACTCACAAACTAGTATTTAGTCACTTAGCCATACCAACTTACTTCATAATTTTGTAATATTTTAAACTTAAGATTTAATTTAAGTCTGCCCGAAATGCCTAGCCATGCTAGGTGTTCTAGTGGTACACTCTGTAATTATTATTTTACTACATGTAAACAATACAATAACCAAATTCTGTAAACTCAGCATTGTAATCCATATAGAGAATAAATTTTTGAATTTGAATTTTTGAATTTGAATTTGAATTTGAAACACTGAGGTTTAGCGGGATATATATATATATATATATATATATATATATATATATATATATATATATATATATATATATATATATATATATATATATATATATATATATATATATATATATATGTGTGTGTGTGTGTGTGTGTGTGTGTGTGTGTGTGTGTGTGTGCATGCGGTCACTGATTACCTACATGGAGACAGAAATGCAAGAGACCGACTGTATATTTCGACTCCCTTCTGGGATCATCTTCAGGAGATACACAAGTGAAAAGAGAACATGAATTTATAAGAATAGAGAATGCCATGTGAACGCATGGGAGGACGGATCAAGGAGGGAGTCAGAGAGAAGACAGGACCTGTAGAAAAGCTAAAAATTTGGGTATGAAGTTCTTTTGTACTAGGTGATTCCTGTTCTTGTACTGAGGTTCTGTGTTAGGCTGGGCGCTGGTCTGTACTTCTTGAAGGCGAATTTTGAAATGACGTCTGATTTCCATTGTCCCTGTGGCAGCTATGAGGGGAGATTCAATGATTTTGAGTTTGTAGTTGCAGTACAGTTTGTGTCATTCATTATATATATATATATATATATATATATATATATATATATATATATATATATATATATATATATATATATATATATATATATCCCAGAACACGTTAATGGGTTGGGAGTTGGGTTGGGAGTTTTAGTTGTTCTTCTGGTGGAAGAGTTGTAATAGTCTGAATGGGAGGCTGGAATGACCTGAGATGGGTGAAGTCAGTTAGGCAAGTGGGCTGGCAAGGCTTCCAGTCACTTGTATACTAACATCAAGAATTCTTGATGCTAGTATACAAGTGATGTTAGTTTGAAATAATCTCTTAGTGTATTTATACTCAGATATACACAACGTTAAGTACATACATCCAGAAATACCTACATTTTAGTGTAAATAATCAGGGATACATACATTACACTGTATACACAGATATATATACTGTTAAGTGTATATTCCTCTGTTGAGGTAAGAGACAAGTGGTACCTCAGCCTGAACAAGCCAATGACTTTAGTAACTACCCAAATGCCCAATTATCCATGAAGGCGACCAGGTATGGCCCCAACTTGGCTCGTTCTGCCTCTAATCCATTTATAACTTGGGCAATATCTGTCTCGAAATGTACACAGAGGGCAGATATGGCGGTGGGGAACGATCGTTCGGGTTTCAGCTAGTTGATTAAACTTGGTCAATCCATAAGCAGAAGTCAAGGCAGGTGGGAATTATCCAGAGACCACTGGATATGCACATCAGTCGTCTTAACTCAGCTGCCTGTTCGTTTAATATCTTGTTCATCTACAGACTCACCTGCCTACTTAATGTTTCTACCCATCTACCTACTCCCCTGCCCATTCGTTTAACTGGCTTCTTTGTCTAAACCTTGTATCCATCCACCTGTTATGTTCGTTTAGCTCACTTATCCACTTGTTTACCTATCTACTTATATATCTGTCCATCCACAATCTGCATACATACCACTGAGCTAATCTACCCATTTATCCATCAACCCCTCACACTACCCACCTATCATACCTATTTCCACTCATTACTCTCCTTCCACCTCACTTGTCCAACGCGAATCTAGCTTCACCTCTCTATGTATAAGCATCATGCATAAAGCAAAGTCAATATCCATAAATAAAACATAGACAAATAATTGCTATTTGCTGGCTTTGAAATGAGTCGAATTTTTTTTATAATTTTTTTTTAATTTCAAAGTGTGTGTGTGTGTGTGTGTGTGTGTGTGTGTGTGTGTGTGTGTGTGTGTGTGTGTGTGTGTGTGTGTGTGTGTGTGTGTGTGTTGAAAGGGAGGAATCTGGAATAGGATTCCAGAATTCCCAGGAGTATTTGGGAGGGCAGCCGTCTTTATTGAGGGCACGGGAATGGACGTCGCTGAGTTATTGCAGACAGGTGTGAAAGGTAACAAAGTTGTGGCGGCAGAAAGGAAGGTGAGAGGCTGCAGATATGGAAGATCCGTCAGTCAGGGCTGGTGGAAAGATATGAGATATTCTGTTGGCAGGTCTGTCAGGTAGGTAAGAATTGGTGGAAGAGGAGGAGAAAAAGATAAAGAAAAGAAAAAAAAAATGAAGACGAAATAGGAATAAAAATTCGGAGGAAAAAGAAACTAGGAAGAGAATGATAAAAGCGAGAGATATGAAAATAAACATAAGAATACAATAGTTTTGCTCCACAATAAAAATGTCTCTTCTTCCAGCTCGTGAATATTCCAGTAGGAGAGTGGCTTTGAAAATATCAACACAGCAATGAAAAAACACGTCAAGGAACCTCTCCGGGTATCACATACATATAATTCCT
>NC_091317.1:15501803-15504303 GCF_038502225.1 Cherax quadricarinatus
CACCACACCACCACAACACCACCACAACACCACAACACCACCACAACACCACCACAACACCACAATAGCACCACCACAACACCACCACAATAGCACCACCACAACACCACCACCACAACACCACAACACCACCACCACAACACCACAACACCACCACAACACCACAACACCACCACAACACCACAACACCACCACAACACCACAACACCACCACCACAACACCACAACACCACCACCACAACACCACAACACCACCACAACACCACAACACCACCACAACACCACAACACCACCACAACACCACAACACCACCACAACACCACAACACCACCACAACACCACAACACCACAACACCACCACACATCACCACCACAACACCACCACACATCACCACAACACCACCACAACACCACCACACATCACCACAACACCACCACAACACCACCACACATCACCACAACACCACCACAACACCACACATCACACCACCAAAACACCACCACACATCACCACAACACCACCACAACACCACCACAACACCACCACCACAACACCACCACAACACCACAACACCACCACACATCACAAAACACAAATCATAACACCTGCAGATATAATACGTGAACACCAGTCAGCAACAGTTTACATGACAGTTTAAATACAAAAATTAAATTCCTCAGTTTAAATGACGAAAATAAAAGAAATTAATTGTTGAGTTGCAGAAGGTAACGTTCAGAGTGTTTAAAAGGCCGAGTCTAAATAATGGGGTTAAAAGTTGTGGCTTAAAGGATGGAATTTAAAAGGTTAAGTATTTTTTAAGTCCTGGTTTCAATAATGGGGTTAAAAATCACGGCGTGATTGATGGGGGTAAACAATGTGAGGTTTTAATATCGGGGTTGAATGTTGAAGATGTCAGGGAGGAGGTCAGTCTCTAAGTCTTTTTAAATAGGGTTTAATATTACTGTTTAATGAAGGAATAAACGATTGTCTTGGTTTACATAACGGTGTTAAACCTCGTGGTTTGAATGACAAAGGTAAATAAAGTGAAGGTTTAACATCGGGGGTTTAATATAATGGTTTAAACCCAATTAAAGAGCCTCGCTGATAAGCCTGGTTAACCTGGCACATAATTTTTGAGAAATTTTGAGAAATTATCTTATAAAATTTCTGCTGTGTTTGGGCAACGTTTTAGTGATTAAAAATCTTTCATTACGAGAATTTGTTGGATATTATTTATTAATCAGTTTCTCATTTTTTTGGTAGATTTTTTTTCCCGAGCCGAGAGTGTGAAATTGTGATGGTGTTAGTGGCGTTATTATTGTGAATAATTTAACTTGTCAGGCTCTGGGGGAGTAGTTTTGGGAGCATACGTTTCGAGCAGTGTCCTTCTCTCCTCCCTCCCCCTCTCCTCCCTCCCCAACCCTTCCTTCCCCCTCCCCTCCCACTCTCTCTCCCCTCCCACTCTCTCTCCCCTCCCACTCTCTCTCCCCTCCCCTTCCCCTCCCTCTCTCCCCTCCTCTCCCTCTCTCTCCCCTCCTCTCCCTCTCTCTCCCCTCCCCTCCCCCTCCCCTCCCTTTTTCCCTCTCTCTCTACTCCTCCCTCCCTCTTTCCCCTCCCCTCGCCTACTCCCTCTATCCCCTCCCTTCTACTAGTCCCTCTCTCCCCTCTCCTCCCTCTTTCCCCTCTCCTCCCTCTCTCCCCTCTCCTCCCTCTCTTCCCTCCCCTAATTTCCTCCCTCTCTCTCTACTCTTCCCTCTCTCTCTCTCCCCTCCCCTCGCCTACTCCCTCTATCCTCTCCCCTCTACTACTCCCTCCCCCCCTCCCTCTCTTCCCCTCCCCTCCCTCCCACTATCTCCCTTTCGTAATCTAGAAGACGGAGTTAGGTAACTTGAATTAAGATATCTGTATCAACATGCTTATTTAAACCCTGTTAAGGATGGAATTGAGTTTAAATCTCGGAATTCAGTTTACCAGTGTAAACCCTGTGGAGTTTAATCTCAGGGTTCAATACCGTAGTTTTAATGGCTGAGGTTTATCATCAGTTTGGAGGGTTAAGTGAGCACGTTAGGTAGACCAGGATATCGGGACGTTTTGGGGAAGTGATAAACCCGTGAGGGGTTACTCAACGCTTGGGGGAATAGGCAGATAAGTTTGATCCAAGGAAGGAGAGTGATTACAATTCCTTGGCTCAAGAGCCCTTCATCGTCAAGGCTCCCCTCGTGAAGATATTATCATCATCAATTAAGAATCAAGAGAGACGGACTACACAACTTCCACAAACTACAACACATTGATAAAATTTTTTACAAATTCAGTAGAAAAACTTGAAATTCCTGTATTTAACCCGTATGAGTCACATCTATATGAGAGAGAGAGAGAGAGAGAGAGAGAGAGAGAGAGAGAGAGAGAGAGAGGATATACTGGAGAGGTTACAGTAAGAAGCTGCCAGGCTTCTAACATCACTAGGAAACAAAGCAAGTAATCCGTTTTTCTTATTTT